>NW_009595012.1:15527-49457 GCF_000690535.1 Cariama cristata
TCTTTCCTATATAGCTTGCCCTTACTATCTTGTCCTTTATGTAAACACGTTTCTCCTTTCAGGGGATTCACAGGAGGACAAAAGAATGAAGATGCAAAACAGGATAAAGACGATGTACTAAACATATTCTCTGTGGCTTCAGGACACCTATATGAAAGATTCCTACGGTTAGTTCAGAATTTATAATTTGGCGGTCTCAAACAGTAATGTGCCCTGCTTTCCACAAAAAAAAAGGTTAGAGTTTGCAAGAATATAAAAAAAACAAACCACCTTTTTCAGCAGCTCAGAAGTCCTCTAGATTTTGCATCTACTGTATTATAGGAACTTTTGTCTGCATAACATTCATAGGTTCAAAATAGACTTAGTTTGATAGATGGTATGTTGCTGTCCTGAATTTTCTCACTACAATATAACCAAATACAAATGTATTGTTAAGAAGTTACAGACTAAGTCATGGTTGCTTTGGAAAAGAATCTGAACTTCTGTTCTCAAAGGACTGTGAAAGCCAACAGGTTGTATATTCTCTGATTAGTTAAAATATATAGATTTTTGGGTGTTTAGTAATTTTGTAGATAAAATTAAGCAATTTGCAATAGGCTGAAGCCACCCACTTTTTCTTCATGCATGAAGAGGAGTCACCTGACACATAATTGCAGTTAGTCTAATAATGTAAAACAGTAATTTGTAATCTGCTACACAGCTGATCTCTAGTGGGTGGTAGTTGTTCCTGTAAATGCTTTATTTTTTTTTTTTCGCTCTTTTGATAGCATAATGATGTTGTCTGTGCTGAAACATACTAAGACTCCTTTAAAGTTTTGGTTTCTGAAGAACTACTTATCACCTACATTCAAGGTTTGTTACTAATTAGAAATTTATTCTATGGTGGGGAAAAGGTTGTGGTTTGTTTTTTTTTTTTTTTAAAGATGCAGCGTGTGCATTATGCTATTGTGTAAACATACATACAGTTCCCTGTCTGTATACCTCCTGTTCGGAGAAAGCATCAAGTTGGTATAAGCTGGTGGTTCTGCTTAGAAAGCTTTGAGAAATAACAGAGGGGTTGACAGTGGACTGTGCTAAAGGTAAATATTTAAGAGAACAGCACATACTAGGAAAATCATACTTGAAAGAATCTGAACTTTTTTTTGACTCGCATGATAAAGGTGTAGATTTTAAGATTAAATTTAGGGCTATAAACTTACATCCAATACATATGGGTTGAAAGATGAGAGGAAAAAAGACTACCAGAGAAGCAATGCCTATGACTAGGTATGGAGCGAGCTTCGTAAGAGGAGACATTAAAACCGTGTTTCAGACTGACTGGAGTACATGAGCGGCGCACGGTAGAGCATGACACAGGCCCTAGATGAGTATACCTGGAAATACTTATTGATTACATGTGATGATAGATCATAAACCAGCAGGATTCAGACCAGAACCCAGAGGTAAATGGATGTCAAAACTTTCAGGAATTTGCAACTTTGAACGTTGAGTATTAGAAAGTCGCGCATCTTGCAGAATCTTACCTCTGCAGCATGAACCCGAGGGGAAAGAACGGGCAGCGTCCCTATTGCTGCAGCCCTGGGCTGTGCTGTGACTGCTGTCGTCAGTCCCCTCTTGGGGTGGTACAGCAATACGCTTCCCCCCTCCCTTCCTAATGGCCACATTGTACCGGCATCCCTTGGCTAAACCTGTACTCTCTCTGTGTCAGAGGGAGCCTCACAAATGAGAATATCAACTGATTTGACAGTGGGCCAAGTTGTTCTAGTAAAAAATTTCCCCCAGTTCTTTTCTCTCATTTTTTAATTCCCGTTTACAGTGCTTTGTACAGCTCTAAATAATAATTCTCCCATCTGCGAAATTTTATGATTTCAGTAATGCATTCTTTTAAACTGATCTGACTATAAAATGGCTCATAAGTAATTGTGTGGGGAAAAATGCCAAAATATTTAGTTGTCTTATGATAGTCGGCTTTACAGTTTGTACTGATTGTTCAGTTTGGGGTTATGTCTTTGTTTGAAGTAACAATGAAGCTGTAGTTATTCTTTGCGGTATTTCATTTTCTAATGTTCTATGCCTTATTATAGGCCTGAAGTCTATCTCTTGTAATGCACTTTTCTTTTTCCTGCAGAGGAACAAAGAACTGAGATAAGCTACTTTTTTTCCCCCCCTCCCTCTGCAGGAGTTCATCCCGTACATGGCAGAGAAGTATAATTTCCAGTATGAGCTTGTCCAGTATAAATGGCCACGCTGGCTTCATCAACAAACAGAGAAACAGCGTATCATCTGGGGTTACAAGATCCTCTTTCTAGATGTGCTCTTCCCATTAGCTGTTGACAAAATCCTGTTTGTGGATGCTGATCAGGTAACATGGAGGTTGGAATTACTCAATCTTTTCCTTTTTTCTTTCCTCTAAGAATAGTATGTTTTTAAATACAATTTCTGTGTTATTGGAAAGGTTGCAAATTTGAACCCTTCACAGGCATGAGTGAAGGTTGATTCTGTAACTATAGCATGCTTCAGTGAGTGCTGTTTTTTCTGCCTGTTCCCACAAAGATTGGTTTTGTTGGCTTGTCTTTTACTTTTGTCTGGTTCCTCATTCACTCACTGTGATTCCAGCTAGTTTGCCAAATATATTCTTGTTTCACCCTTCCATTTTTCCAGTTCTGTCTGTTCTCCCAGCCTGCAGATCACTTACCGCATATGGTATTTTCCTAAGTCACCCAACACCCTGCCCTCCCACCCCCCTGCTTTTAACTTGGCCGGGAGTGGCTTTCAGAGGAGCGAGAAGGGAAATCTCTTGTGCAAGAAGCCACGTCCTGCAGCAAAGCAAACAGTGTCTGTAAGGCTTTGCATGTGCTTACTGCCTGAACGGTTTGAAAGTACAGGATACGTGTGCAGTGAGAACTGCCAAAAAATACTCCTTCAAAAACATGTATGAAACCGAGAAGTACAGATTATCAATACATAAGTATAAAATGCCTTAGATGTTCTGGCATATGTACAGTATGATCCCATGTCAGTTAAAACCATTACAACTTACGCTAAAGTATCACCTAGGATAAATTTCCAGCTACGCTGGTCTCGTTTTAGACAGTTTTTGCTCTGTTTTATAAAAGAGATATTAATGCATTTTTTTTGCCTCACCAGAGTGGTATTTTTAGAGTAGTGTTACTGCCACAACATCTGGGTCAAAAAGACCTTAAGAAGCCTTCATCCCTGAAGGGTCTGCAAACTTGCAAGAGGAAATGATAGAAAGGATTACAGTAGAGTTCATGTATAGTGAAAATTCTTGCTGCTTATTAAGCAACAATTTGGCACTTTAGTTGTCAAACCAACCCCTATCCAATTATTTTAAGCTCTATTTTAGTTGCTCCAGCTCTAAGGGCAGGGAAGACAACACATTTTGTGCTGTGTTTTTGCACTACATATACCTAATGCAAAAGACCGCAGAGTATAACAGCTAATTCTTCCTTTAACTGTTTGCTCAGTTTAAATTAAATCTTGACCAGCATTTCGAAATAACCCATGGCAGGCTTCTACAAATAAAAATAAAATGTCCTTTCCCTTCAGATTGTGCGTACAGATCTAAAGGAATTAAGAGATTTCAATCTAGATGGTGCTCCTTATGGATATACTCCATTCTGTGACAGCCGAAGAGAAATGGATGGCTACAGGTTCTGGAAATCGGGATACTGGGCAAGCCATTTAGCTGGAAGAAAATATCACATCAGGTATCGAAGAATTCCGTTTTTTCAATACAGAGGGGGAAAGCTTTTGCTGCTGCTTAGAATTAGGAGAAAACTAGCTGAGGTACACAATGCTGCAGTGAATCACTTTTTGCTTACTGTTGCCTCTCTAAGGTTCCATTGCCTATGGTCCATTTGAAGCACCAGGGACACTGAAGTTACTTTCAGTATGGGACAACTTTTAGAGATGAAGTGAAGTGTTAACTAACCAGATATCTTCATTTGTTAATAACAAATGTTGGAAGAAGGGACTGCATGACAGCAAAGTTAAGATAGATTTGTTGAAATTCTTTTTCATATGTGCCATGACCTTGTTAGAACTGCTTTCCTGCCTTGTATTAGATAATTTCATGTACTGCCACCAAGAGATTGTTTCAGCGTGTTGTATCTAGGGGTCTACTGTGGCTGCAGTAAGTTACCCTTAAGTTACAGTAAGTCGGTCAAATGTCATTACTAATTGCATCATCTCCATGTAGTGCTCTGTATGTTGTGGATCTGAAGAAGTTCAGAAAGATAGCAGCTGGAGATCGACTCAGAGGACAATATCAGGGTCTTAGTCAGGATCCTAACAGTCTGTCCAACCTTGATCAGGTGTGTTTTTTATTGTGTTTGTTTTGTTGTACTGGGGTACAATGGCAGGTCTGGGACCTCTCCTTTCCTGGCCAAACTTCAATCACAGCCAGATGCCAGTGGCAGTCCCATTACACCCTGCCTTCAAATGAGGCAGGTATTGATAGCATCAAATCTAACTGGTGGGTAGAAGCAACGCCTTCCCCTTAAATGTCTTAGGACTATCAAATTTTCCAGTATACTCCAAGACAAATACATAACACAACCAGGTACTTGTTTCTTGAGCTATTCAGCTCTGATGCTTTACTGTGTGCTAACTTAATTACATGGAAATAAGGCTTGTACTGTGGCAAATGGAAAAAATAACACAATGGTTTTAATCAATTAAGAATAGTCTTCCAAAATGGGCCAGCACAGGTTTGATACTGGATTCATATTACTGCTTTAATACTGTTTGCTAAATGACTAATTTTCAACAAAGTAACATTGACAGTTGTAGTATGCAGGTTTTTTTCCAAAGGACTTTGTTTGGAATGGAATGAAGGGTTGATTCATCATTTTTTATTTGCAATGTAAAAAAACAAAAACAAAAACAAAACCCCACAACTTTACAGAAGTTAAATTTCTCAGTATGATCTGGTGGGGGGGGGCTGTTCTTCCCACCCTGCAGAAGCTGTTACTAACCCTTGTTCTTCACAACAGGATTTGCCAAACAATATGATCCACCAGGTGCCAATTAAATCACTCCCACAGGAGTGGCTGGGGGGTGAAACATGGTGTGATGACTCCTCAAAGAGGAGAGCAAAAACCATTGATCTGGTAAGTGCAGTACAGCTCCCCCATTCTTATGTCACAATAAAATACAGCAGCCAATTTTAGAGGCACTTCCCTACCTCAGATCTAGGCACCTCATCCTGTATTGTTACTTAAATGTTTTCAGCACTTCAGTTTTTTCCTTTTAGCTTCTCCTTCACCTGGACCAGTGGCATTAAATTTATGAATTTGGAAAGAGACTTTACACTGTAGTCCAGCTAAGGTACAGGCATCTGTTCACCAACAACAGATTAATTCCACCAGGGGGAAGCATACCTCTAGTCAGTAACTAAACCTTTGTTACACATTAAGTGTCTGAACAATTCCTGTGTTTTGTTTGCAGTGTAATAACCCAATGACCAAAGAGCCCAAGTTGCAAGCAGCGATGCGTATAGTTCCAGAATGGCAGGACTATGATCAAGAAATCAAACTGCTCCAAGGTCTTTTCCAGAAAGAAAAGGAAACGGGAACACCAGCTAAGATGCCAGGACACCACACACACGGTAATCTTTGTGACTGTTTCTGTTTCCCTAGTTCTGTGACTCTCTTCCTACCTGTTTGGACTGGCTTTAAGTTGCACACTCATTCACTGTAAGCTTGCACCACACAAAGGCTTGCATGGAGGATCTGGTAAATAATCTGTATGTTTTAATGGGACAGAAAAGCCTTGCTAAGTGAGGCTGGTGTAACTTAACTGGATTCTGGAACTTAGAGAACAGAGCTATATTGCACACTTGTTCCAGTTCTGTTAAAGACCCTCACTGGTCCTGCAATTTTATGAGCTTGGCCTTATCTTAACCCTTAATTAAAGCACCTCTATACACAATGGGTATGAATTGTTCTTCAGTCACCGGTAGCCTTGCGAAGAACAATGCTTTGGAGTTTATATACTAGTTTTCATATCTGCCAATTGAGGCAGCTGGAAATGGAGTGCTCATTTTTCTCTCCTCTTCTACAGATCCAGCAGCACATGTGGAATTATGATCCATGGAGAAAAACTCAAGTTAGACTGTTTCATAGACAATTTTTATATTGAAAGCTAGTTTTTTCCAGTATGTCTGCAAAACTGCTGAATAATTGAATGGGATGATGTATGCATTTTTATTACTTGCCTTTGGGTTAATTTCTGCATATGAAATAGGATCTGGATTGCTGGAATTAGCATTACTGTGTTTTTGCACCTGTGGTGGAGATGAAAGAGCCCATGATGGAATTTAGCATTTCAGAAACAAAACTTCAAAATCCACTGGAAAAGCCACAGCCTGTTCCTTCAGCTGTTGCTACCTCCACCACTGATGAAGATCCTGTTAGCCTCAGATCTAACTTGAGAGCCTGGAAATCGCAGACCCAGTGAGCTGTGGGCTAGAACAAAAGTCCTAACCTCATCCAATGGAGATAATGTTTCCAGGTAACATTAAAAGGCTCAGACTCATCCCTTGAATTTGGGATACTGTTTCATCTGCAGGTTTTCAAACGGTCAGAAACGCTTCTCAGATTTGTTCAGTATGCCCTTGATTTTGTAACAAATCCAGCATTACTTAGATTTTCTATTTCCTATCTTTGTTTATTGCCCAACTTTTGAAGGTTTGGCTTAATGTAAAGCTACCACAATCTGTTTAAATGCCCATCCAAATACAAATGCCTAAGCTTACAAAGTGAGCAGAACATTGAATTTGGCAGCTCAGTTCATTTTCGCCCCTCTGACTTGAAACAAAGTGCCCTCCTTCCTTCCTTCCTGCTCAAAGTTTCAATCAGCCTGCAAAACTGATAGGGCCTTACTGTTGCTGTGGTTCACTGATTCATGAATGTTTTTTGTTTATGAAAAAAATCTGTGGAAACTTGGAAGCTTATCATCATGTAAATTTCATTAACTTTATTTTTCTTCAAACAGAGACCTTGTCACCTCAATAAAAACAACTTTGGAGTTCTTAGGTCTTAAGCTTTAGTTCAGTCAGTCCTTTGATCATCCGTTTTGCTTGCACACATTACAGTCCTAACTTGATCTTGGGGTTTCCGAATATTTCACCTGCATTTGTTTTCATTCTGTGCACAGACAAGAAAACATTTTCCTGCAAGGATTAATTACCCTGAGCTAGTTTTATTATTCATATTCACGTCTTAATTCTTAAAAGATGATACTGCCATAGGTCTGTGTTATGAACATACCAACTTAAAAAAAAATAAAATCCTCAAACCCCATTTCCCTCATTCTGTAGGATTACCGTCTGTTCCCTAGAACACTGAGTAGTTGAAGAGTTGAAATGTGAGAACTAAAATAGTATTTCTAGTAGTAAAATACAACTCCCTATGCACTGCTGCTTTAGAAATCCAAACTGGGATCATTTCTGCCTCCCATGTTTTTATACAGATAAATGTTCTGTGCTCAAAGAGCTTCACACTACAGATAATCCTGACTTGACTTAAGACATTCTTCTAGAATTGTTGTATTATACATCCTATAAATGTTTTGGAGGATTCTGAAAGACAGCAGTTGTAGTGTTCAAACTGTTCAACAGGGCAACTGAACAGAAGAGCAGCTCTCCTCCAGGCAGCTAAGGAATGGGCCCAAATCGGTAACCCAAACTCTTGAAAAAACATGTGAAAGGAAATAGCCAAGGTCCCTTAAACACACATTGCTAGTGCTGTTGACAAGGTCAATAAACTGATCAGTAACACCACACATACACTTCTGGTGGGTTTCAGAAGTGGGTCATTCTAGAGAGGTATTGGAAAGGACAGTTTATAATTGCCCCCTCTCCAGAGGGAAAGCTATGCGAACAGGCAGGGGGCTGGATATCAAACTATGAATTTAGAGAGTATGAGTTATCAGCTTAGGTATTTTCCACTTCGTGGGTTTTTAAATTCAGATAGTCTCCCTGATGCTCTGGAAGTTAGAACCAGCTTATGTTTCCTATCCTTAACTGGAACAGTTTGATGAACAGACTTATACTAGAAGGATTTTTTTCCTAGTGTGAAAACTAATAATATGCCTGCCAACAAATTAAAGTAATTGGATACTATGTTAATTAGCCTGTTTTAAACAGGTAAGATAGCACCTGTAAATCACCCTTTCTCTGTTCAGCTACAAACCACTTCAGCCTCTTTAGAGCACATGGACTAGCAGAGGATGAGGTGGGCAGCAGCTGTACACCAGTTCCATCCAGGGATGGCCAGGGGCAGGAGGGGAGGAGCCCTCAGGATGGATGGTGCATGGGTGGGGAAAGAACCTGCCCAAGCCCTCAGAACAAGGAAAGCACAAGTTTTCTGTGAAACAAGACCCTCTTCTATCTAGAGCCATATTTGGCACTTTATTCTCTGTCTTCTGGCTTCTAATAATATTTGGGGAAAAAAAAAAGTAACCTCTTAAATTCAGCACAGTATTTACAATGCCTTGCTTGGAGTTGAGTAAGGAAAAAATATTTTTAAATTAAATGTCAGTTACAGATTTAAGTTATGCTCCCCCATTCTCATAGTGAACATATGCACTTGAATACCCACACTGCGTACCTTTTTTTTTTAAATTATAAGATCTAGCAGCAATGGAGAGTATTTTTGTTCCCTTGGGTTAACAGAAATCAGGCTCTTCTGTTCAGCTCTTATTTTTTTAAAAAAACCAAACCACTCACAATTGATATACAAAGAAACCAGAAACATGTATTGTGAAATTTTGTACCTTTTGCAGTACTCTTAAGAGTCTTGTACCTGTTCTCAAGTACATTATAAAAGGCACATGATACTAATAATTCTGAATGTGAACTATGCCAGTTTTTCCCGGGAAGCCACTATTTATTTGCACACAAGAATAACAATCATAGAGCAGGACAGTCACTTATTTTGCATCTGTTCATATGCTTGCTCATAGCACTCAGATGGGCCTTAAAAGAAAAATCTTTTGAGAGCTCTATCCAGAAAACATCTCAGAGTAAGGTGATTACTGAAAGAGAGCTGTTGCTGATCATACCACTGATGGCCTGTTCCTGTGAACTAGTAAGACTGGTAAGAAAAAATAGAAAATGGAGATTACAGAGGTCACAACATAGTTCCTTTGGACTAGAAAGGCCATTTCTGTGGTGAAGTGATGACACTTCCCAATGTCTGGATACAAGCAGCTTGTCCTCTTGGTGAGAAGTTCATACTGAAAAATGCCCAGTATTTTATTTTAAAAGGAAGATTCCAACTGCCTTATGAGAAAAAAAAATAGCAGAGAAATATGTTTTTAAGATTTCTCTCTCATTTAGCTATCAGGGGATGGGTTGTAAAGGAAATGAAAGGGGTGGGACATATACAAAACAGTAAATATCCAATCACAATCTTAGGAACCAAAATTTTTTTTAATATAAACTGTTTTGCATATCCAAATCTTCTGTCATCTGTTCAAGAACATACCACAACTCAGTGCAGCACTGATACCTACTGACCCAAGATATTGGGAGTTACTCTCTATTGAGTGTTACCTGAACTGAGATTACAGTGAGTTTCCCAGTACAGTGGCAACAATAAAATCTGTCTAACATAATAAAGCCTTTTCTGTTATTTACCCATGTCTCTCCTGTTAATTACTTTGGGTCTGATAACTGATGTTTTAATGGAGTTGCTTAGAGTACATTTTTCACCTTTTCTTGTATTCAAATGTTGGGATACCATTGAAAAGCTTCAAGAAGGGAAAAGTAAAGAGTTCCTCTTCCAAGCCAGCCTTGTTAATCATGGTATTAAAGTAACCCCGGAACAACAGAAATATTTCATATTTAAGGTACATTTATACCCTGTCTTCAACTCTACACCTAATAATAATGAAAAAAAAAGATGCTTCTATGTCAGCTTTCTTCATCTGATTAAGTTTTACACTGATACATTCATAGTAAGCACTCAGAGAAGTTAGTGTTTCTCTAATACTTCCACTACAAAGCTGTGTCTGGGTCTCTTTCAGAGTTGGGAATGAATTCCAAACAACTCCTATGGGATGCTGAGAAAAGCTTCTCAACCAGAACATCTTTATTAATCAAAGAGCTATAAAATAGACAGTTTTACACAGAAAGCTCAGTTGAATGCCGCAGAAATATGTATTTAGTTTCCTACAGTTGGCTGTTTGACCTTGCTCAGGTTTGGAAAATGAGAACAAATCCTAGGAGACAGCTAAAAGGGGAAAAGGAAGCAGCCAGAAAGAATAAATACATGCCATGTGCCTATTGGCTCCTCAGCCTACAAGGGATTTTGCACCACTACCCCCATTTAATTTTCAAAGTACATATTTTTGCATGTGACTGTACATCGATACACAGGTTTATGTCTGAGACTGATTTCCCCCCACCCCAAAAGGGCTAGTTTAAATGAGAAAAACTCTGGTGGCTGGAGGGGGAGATGGAAAAAGTAGTTTTGAACCTTTTTCTACAAACTCCAATTTTTAAAATTGTATTAGCCTGAATACAACGGATTGTTTGACGGGCAAATGGTCCTGTTCCTCTCCACCCCCACCCCGTCAACTCTTACTAATACACGCCTGTAACTTCAGCCATACACCATATATAGTTCAATGTACACGTGTCAGGAGGCACATTGCTCCAGCTGGGACCACCAGGCACATGGTGCAGGACATCTCCTTCAGTGCTGAAAGAGGCCAAGGGAGCTGCTGTAGAAGCCCACTGTGTTCTGGCTTGTCTCTGGACTTCTTGCCACACGTGCAAGGCATTACTCAGTCTCCAATCTGCCCATTCACTTCCTCCACAGCAATCAAGTAATTTCCAGCACCACTGTCTAGCTCCCATCAATCAGCAGAGCCAGCTTTTCCAGTGCAAGACTTGCTGCCCTGCTTTGAATTAATAGCCTGGGGAGACTCAGTCATCACAGGGCACTAAAATAGAGAGGCTGAGGTGGGGACTGCCCACCCCACCCTCTGCTGAGGCTGCAGCCACAGGAGGCGCCAGCCACAGTCTATGCTACAGGCAGGTACCAGCGTGTCCACAATGCAGCCCCATACCAATGGGTATCACCACCATCCAGTGTGTATCACCTACCGCTGTGCTCTTGCAGCATCAGAACAAGTTCCCGCCACTCAGGCTTTCTTCAGCCTGAGATGTCTTTCACTGCAAAAGAAGTTACACCTAAATTTCTGCTCAGTCATTCTACATACTAGTTAGTGGCAAGCCAGAAGATTTGGGGGAGGGGGACGACGACACGGACAGACGGGACACAGATGATGACAGGGATGGGGGACTGATACAGAGAACTTACAACAAGAAACAGAATTGCAGTTGAGGAAAACCCAGTTTGTTTCTAGCTTGTTTCAATTAGGAGACAGCAAGCACTGTAGGATGCTTGTTTTCTCTCACAGTCTTGTTTAAAGGAAAACAGGCAGTTGAAAAGCAGAGGTCCACAGTTACCCAAGAGCATCATGAGGTGCAAGGGTACCTGCAGAACCAGAAATACACACCAGTGGCAGCCCCTTGCCTCTGGCATCTCAGATCCAGACTCTGTGAAGCTGCGACCACAGCTTCACTGGAACACTAGCTGATCTCCCCATAATACCGTACAGCAAAACTCACCCCACCTCTGCATTCCTCCATGAGTAGCATTTGATTTTGCTATCAAGAGCCAGCCTTCAGTAAGGAAGCACAGTGCCTCTATCAAAGCGTTTGCCACAAAATTAAAGCAGTACTTTACCCAAAGCTCTGTTTGGTGCTGCTTCTGCTGTATTCAGTACAGCAGCTCAAATCCAGCTCCTATCCACACAGGAGAGACGAAAGGGAGGAGAAGCCTCTGCACCCATCACAGGCACTCAATTAATTTCTCGTTTGCCTTGTATCCTTTAGGCTCTAACTGGGGAACAGATATACAGCCATAGGAGGGTAAGCAGTGCTTTGTCTCCAGGTAAACAAACCACTTTCCCAGATGCTGCTCTTGCTGCCTGTTTCCATCTATTGATCAAATACTCACACTGACCTAGCAAGATGAAAAATCAGTCACTAAAATGCACTTCAGAGTTAGACAAATTATAATAGTTAGGGTGCCCTTACCAGGGCTTAGAAGTAGTGGCTGAGACACCCCATGCCAGTCATCCATGCACACTTCACTAAGCCTGAAGAGATCCTCTCTAGATTACAGGTTTGGCCTGGGTCCCCATCCAAGACACCCGTGGCAGTGTCTGTGCATACAAAAACCATCCCTGCAATTTAGCAGGCAGCACACCCCAGCACCCTCAGCTGTGCTCTGGGTGCAACAGGCTTTCCTGTCCTGTTGCCAGTGACTTCTTGCCTACACGGAGCTCTATGCCGTTCTAACCACCAGCTAGCACCTCTGTAGAAAGGGCCACTGGATTTAATCCTGTCCCTAGCAGACACCTGCAGTTTGCATCACAACAGAAGCCCCTGTAAATCAGTACAGGCAATCACAGGGGCTTCTGGTTCTAAGTTCTTGCTAGGTTCTGACAAGCTTGGCAGGTCAGTCCTCCCACTACCGCTTGGCAGTGAGTGGAGATGCTTGGAGTGTAACTGCAAACCTCACAACTGGGAACCAGAAAGAACACTGAGCTCCCACCAGTATTGTAACTCCATCCAGCAGCTGTACGGTGCCTTTGTTGCATATCTCACTGGCTCACAGCTGTCCAGAAAGTGTCTTCAATTAATTTGTCCAACAAGTCCAGCCTGATTTGCAGTCATTACAGAAATGCCTGAAGTGCGCCCCAGGAACGGAATTAAACCTGTGCCCTCTGGAATCAAGGGACTCACAGCAGCAACCTGTAACACAGCCACTGCCAGCAGAACACAAAGCACAAGGCTCCTCAAGGAACGGACTTCCCCAGACCCTGCCGCTTCCCCAGAGTGGCCGTGCAGGTCACCACAGAAAGGTTCACTCTGACAAACTATTTACACTTCACACTTCCACCTTGGCTAGCCATGACAGTCTAAATATACCAACATTCAAAGCCTACCCACAAGGAAATTCCTCCCCCTTTGCTTTGCCTGCCTCCTCTTTGCCATACAACTATATTTACCCAATCACAAGTATTGCAAGTGGATTATACACTCCATCTGTTTTGATTCAACACACTGATCTTTGCTGACTCGAAGATAATTAAAGACCTCTCCCACACTCTCCCTTTCTGTCTGCAGCATGTATGCCAGCTGCTTGTTGGACTCCAGATAATTGAACAGCATTCCCTAATCAGGACACTCAAGGAAAATCACTTCTGACTACCAGGGTTTATTGCTGACTAGACTTTATTAAGACCGTTGCTAAGACAGATTGCCTTGTGCTTGGAATACACTGAATTTGTTCCTTATTAGCCAGCTTGGGGCTTGATGAGGAATGAGAACAGTGTTTCTTCTGTGTGAAGATCTGGAATAAAGAACTCTGAAATATACTTGATTATGGCACAGCAGGGTTGTCTTCTGCTCCTAAGCAGCCCAAGAAACACATACTAAGCAATCAAGCTTTCTGCTTCTTTAACTAATGCTGTTACTACACCTGAGCACAACCACACCTGGAGATGCAGGACCTGCCTGACCTGAAGGATATGGATTTGCTGAGGAGCTGCTGAGCCTGCAGGTGCATGGGAAGCATCCTAGCATCCGCTTACAGTACCGCTTAACCAAAAATCCTCATGACTGACCTTTTCCAACTCCTAGAGATGGGAGGGGAAGGAACATACACCCATTGGCAAGAGAGGGCAGCTGGGAACTTAGCTGAACAGGGGGTAGGGGGAACGCTGCATGTCATGCACTGGTTTACCAGTTCCAGAGCTCACTGGTCTCACCGCCTGTTCACCAGAGACTGTTGTATTTCTCACCATTCCCCCTCTACTAAGCACAGTCACCTCGTGTAGAGCTCTTGGATTCCTCCTAAAAAGATACTACAGAACAGAGAACCAACTGTTTTGTTTCCTTAAAATTAATTGCTAACACTAAAGCCATGCATCTTCCTTCCTCCTTTTCTGAGGAAAGTTTCTGCCATTTATACTTACTATATCTCCTTTCTCTGCTGAAAAGAACAGGTTTCAGATCTTAGACTCTTAGTCTCCAACCTTTCTCTACCTGTACGTGTTTGTTTACTACATTAAATATACAGTAAGGACTTCCAGAGTTCAAAGTATTTCCTTCAGCCTCTACACTGTTTTCTTGGTATTTTCTGGTTTGCTTGGTTGGGTTGGGTTTTATTTTTTTTTAATTTTAATAAAGAAAATCTTGGCACCAAAACTGGATACATTATTCCAAGGATTCCAGGATCAATTTCATCAACACTGCATAAAGAAAAAAATCTTTGCATGCATGTGTACTTCTGTACATCCACACTCATTCTAGCGAGAATTTGCTCTTTATACCATCAAGCACCACAGGAGGCCTTCTACCCATCCCACTGAGAATTTCTTTTGAACTGCTTGTCCACTACCATCACTAAAACCCTTTTTGACTCAAGAATACAGTCCCCTGTTTGTTGAAAGTCCTTGTGTTTCTTATTCCTAGATGTGTAATTGCAAATTTGCCTTACTGAAATGCTTTTGCTGTTCCCCTCCAGAAAGAGGCCCCAAGAAATCTGCATTGCTGTGTATGATTCACTGCTGCTGAACAGCTGTCACCACAATTGCTTCCAGACCTTTACGAAAGTACTGAACAGCACAGTTCACTGCAGAGGCAAAGAATCTCAAACACCTATTTGATAGAGATTCCCACTATTACTCCCAAAACTTTGCTAACTGGTTCTTAATCCTTTTAACACATGCTCTAAGGATATAGTAACATTATTTTGGAGCAACAAGGTAAGCTTTTGTGAAGCATTTATGTATACACTCAGTGTTGCTATTAAACCCAAACCTGTGATTCCTCAAAGTCACACTTGTTTGACAAGAATTATATCCCATAAAACCCTCTCAAGAGCCATTTCAGCTCTCAAGGCACCGCTGATGACCCAGGAGCTTCCCCTTTGTTTTGTCCAGATGTCTGGACAAGTAACTCTTTGCTGTGCTCATCTGGAACACGTGCCTCATCTCTTCAGACTCTTCCCAAATACCAGCTATTGAGTAGTCTCTTTAGGAAAATTTTAAAATACCAGCTGCTTAATGTGAATTGCACCAGACTGATGAAGATATCCCAGTACTATCAATAAACAAGAGCACACCTTTCTGATTCTTTTTACATACAACACATATATACTTTCTCAGTATCCTGCTTTGTATTAAGCAATTTTGCCATCTTCACCTAGGAAAAAAACTAAATGAGTTCAGAACATGTTTTCCTAATGTTCTACTTCTTGTCCTTGAATTGAACTGTATTTAAGATGTGTTCAAGATTGTGTTTCTCACTCTCGGGTAAACAAGGCCTTATCTGTTGCTGTACCAGCAGCCACAGAGGCCAATTACCAGACATGCTGAGCAAATTATACTGCTACCCCAGGAATGTGCCTCCAACTCTGAATGGAGGCACACTGGCAGGCTTACATGGGAAAACTCCTCGCTGCTGTTGATCTGTCCAGATCTCTGTAAGAACACATTGTTTTGTTTTCACAAGCCATGCGACTGAGATCTTCCAAAGAACTCACAAAAATAAGTAAGCAACTGGATGCTTGTGCCCTCCTGAACATTTTAATTGTTTGTCCCCACAAGACTGTTGACTGCTGACTTGAAAGGTACCCCCCAAGGCATCAAATACAGCACCTTAATACCACAGCCACTACTGCATAATCTCATTCCCAAATTGATCCAAATCTCTTTATATGAGCTGGGTTTCTTACTGCCCCCTCCTATTGCTGGGAAGCGGTTCAAACCTCACCACACTGACAGTGATGGAAATAATCTTCCAGTTGCCCACCTAAACTTGGCAATTTCACACTCATTTTTCCCCCCTCACACCAACACCTGCTTTTAATTTTCACAGCTTTCCTTTTCCTCCCTGCCACCACCTTGCTTCACATGCAGCAACTTTAGCCTTTCTCACTGAACAAATAGCCAAGTTCTTTTTAAAAAAAAAAAAAAGGCAAAAAAGCTGCTCTTTGGGAGGTGACCTTATGGTAGGTGACACAATTTTCTGGTGGAAGCTGGTTACTCAGAATCACACTGGTGGCCTCATTGAGGGAGTTTTTAGCTACACGGTCCTTTTATTAACGTAACTGAAGGTAAGCGCTTGGAACACGCTGCACAATGATCCTCTTGGCAGATGTTTTGACCTGTAGATGGAGTTCCTGCACTGCCGAAGAGATCCACAAGTGCCTGCTGACCCCTTCCTGACAATTTCCAGCAATTTTTAAATTGGGAAATATTTGTCCCATGTGGCATTCTGTTAAAACAAAAAAAAGGAAAGGAGGAAAAAAAAAAAAAGGCCAAAGTCCAAAGACAGAAAACTGGAGCTTGGCAAGCTCTACCCAATCAGCCCCAAGTAGGAAGAACACATCTTGTGCCCCACATCTGTGTGCTGTTTGTGTCACACGCATGTTAAGACACGCAGTAAATACCATCTCTGTGAAGTACCAATACATTCGCTCTACTTGCTGCTATTAAGTTATAAGGCTTTTCAGTGAAGTTCAAATAGAGATCTCGAAAAGGTCTAACTGCTTCCAGGAAAAGGAGCAGCCAAACAGATCCACTTCTGGATCTATTGTGGGTGGTTGGTTGTTTGGTTGTTTGTTTGTTTGTCTGGTTTGCTGGTTGGAGTTTTTTTTACTATTTATTAATAATAAAATCCTGTGGAACCACTTTTATTTCACTTACCATCAACTCTCTAGTGCAAATCATGAGCCAGTTTATTCATTCAAATGAAGACTATCATCCCCTTTTAGCACTATGCTAGAATTAGGATGCCTCTTACAAAAATGTATTGGTTCTAGGAGAAACGGGCTGGAAATACAGAAATGTTTACACCACATTGAACCAGGTTTATTTGGTCCACTGTCTTGTATCCAGTCATGACTATCGTAACCTCTTTGGCAAGAGTGGGCAAAAAATCTTGCAGAAAGGAATTCAGAAACTCCTGTATAGTTCAAGAATCATCTTCTTACTTCCCACTATGGTAGAAAGGACTTGGATGTAAGGGCAGAAGTCTGTACCTCTTACAGGAATACCGTATTTCTGAGAGAAGCAGTTGTCTCACATCCCACTCAGAGAAAACACTTTTGCCTGGGTAACATTAACACCTAAGACTCATGTAAGACTAAATCAAATACATGTTTTCAAGACTTTCATTCTGTTCACTGATATAACTGATAAATTTACTTTCTTTTTGAAGGGTGAGCACTGGAAGTAGAGTGTGTGTTGTGAACGCCCCCTCCTCCCCCCTTTTTTTTTTGGTAAAGCTACCAAAAACACGCAGTGATTGAGATCCATCATAAAAGTACATGCTATCATCTGAGTGGCACAGTAGAGCTAAAGCTATGCTCTGTCTACACTTTGAAGCAAATCTTGTCTGAGTTTCCAAGCACCACCCTGTTTCTTTCTTTTGTACAAACCCACTGGGGAACAAGATGCAATCCTTCTCTTCCTCAAAGTTCCTGCCTTGCCTGCCTTCCCTCCACCAGCCAGCTGACGCACAAGAAACCTCTTGCCAGCTCATATCCGTGGAATAATAAAGTGTACCCGATTCCTTTGTGTTGCTGATCAAAGCAAGAACTGCATTCTAAAAGCAGAACTGTGATCGGAGCACAGCATCAGCCCCATCAAGTATAAGCTGAATATTTTAACATCTGGAAGTTGCTTTTAAAAGCTCTTCAGCAAAGCTCAGGTATTTTAGGGATGAAGGTGTCAAGGAACAAGACATCAGAAAGCTCTCACCATAGAGACCCAACCTTGCAACCACCTAAAAGCTGTCCAACTTGTTTGCCCAATCATTCACTTAAATTTGTAAAGCCTATGTAGCAGAAAACAAGAGAGAAGCTGCTCTTGTAAGTCAGTAGCTGCTTGGTGTGTTAACCAAAGTGCTGACCAGTGCACGTGGAACAGAGATGCTCTGAAAAATTCATCTACTGCCAGCAAACAGCACAGAATTTGAGGAAGAAATTAAGCAATTGCTTTAGGTTATTTCTCAGTATCCTAAACTATTACTGATTTGAAAATCCTTGAAATAGGCACATTTTTTGTTTGTTATCCCTCTTATCCCAAATTACACTGGTGAATGACAGGGAAGTCCCCCTCTCCACATACCAGCCCTACTATAGGCAAGGTTCATCAGCTTCTGGCATTTAAAGAGAATTGATATGACAGAGAAAAGGCCATACTAGGCAGGGAAAAATTTTCCAGCCCCTTTAACATTTAAAAGATGTTCCTCAGACAGACAACTCTACCAAAATAACTCATCATATCTTACATCTGTTTTGGTAAATTTGGCAAACCCTAACATGGAGAGCTCAACCAGTGCAGACGTACACGCAGACATGCCCCAGTGCCCTGCAGCCAGGACAGAGATGAGAACAAGTACAGAAAACGGCGGCCACAAAAGCTAGAGAGAATCCACGCCGTCTGCTGATATGTCAGATGTCTGGGCTCTGGCTCTCCAGCATGCTCTTTTTACACATCCAGTGGAGCAAGATGCACACCTTCCCTTACCTCTTCTCAGTACAGAACTGACAAGCCCAATCTCTGCACACTTCCCACCTTTTTCCAGCCCTACCCTGGGGAAGGAAGGGAGGGATAATGCCAGGAGAGTAGGCATGGTGCTAGACAAGATGCCTTCCTGGGTTTTAGGAGGAAGGGTCTCTGAACAGAATCCTATAAGCAGTAGAGGGGGTGAAGGAAAAGGGAGAAGTACACAGTGCTCCTCCACTTACTCCTCCAAAGCATCCAACGCCAGAGGATGCAGAAGTCTGCAGGACCAGGAGAGCAATGGGAGCCAACACGCAGCTGCAGGGACTGGAGACTGGCTGCAGGTGAGCATATCTGGACACAGCACTGCGACTGATTCAACTCAACTCTGAAACTGTGGCTGTGCACCTAGAAGCCCTTGGGGATGGGAAAGGGGAGGGCACCTTCAGAAAAACCACACCCAGGACCGTTAATTAATGTAGCAATTATGAGCACACACATTTTTCTCTTAAATGAAGACAGAATTTTCCACAAAAATTAAAGAGCAAGAAACAGTCACTACCCTACAGCAGCCACAGAAAGTCATATTCCTGGAACACAGCAGAACTCGAAGCGGCCCTTTGCTCAACCCACCTGAACATACCCAGGCATGCCCACGGAGAGGAGGAGAGCCATTTCACAAACTATCTCCTATGCTTTCTCCAGGAAGAGTTCAGAGGCGTCAGACTCACTCCAAAACAAGTGCTCTGCATGCTTTCAGTTTATACGTCATAGGAGAACTACAAGTAAACCATTAAAGTCTTACTGATATCAGTAGCCAGGCTACTCTGATAATAGAAATCCAAAGCAGAACCAGAAGGGAAGGGAAAGAACTAATTCATCATCTAATTAGAAAACAAGACACCACCTTCTTTAACTAACCTAGTGGCAGGAGGCAAAGCGATCAAATAAAAACAAGCAGTACTGAATAACAAAGATATAAAAACAATGAAAGAAAACTACTATTGTTTAAATGATGGACTCATGACCTGAAAGTAGATACACTATTATTTCAACTGTTTATGTCCTTTTTGATTCCCTTTTGGCTCAGATCTGCTATCACTGGTGAGTTACAAGGTCATTAATAATGCATAGCAATGAGTAATACATCCACAGTCACACCAACTGAATTTTGTCTGTCTGTATGGCCCAGTGAGTATTTATAAGTTTATTACACTTTGGGTTTTTTCTGAATGGTAGCTAAGACCTGTATACCTAGACTAGTTCAAACCTATAAAACAATAAAAATATTTTGAAGTAATCTCCAGGGAAATAACAAACATGGAAGTAGTCAGTTGTCGATTTCAGTTCAGACAGCTGCCAGGAGGCATGAATCAAGGCACCAGAGCTTTGGTTAGGAAGCCCCACACAGAATACCTCCTCTGTCATTCAAACAGTCTTTTGGAGCCACAACTTGTGAGAACATTTTCTTTTTTTTTTTGTAATAAATTCAAACTGTTGAACTCCCACACAAACCATATAATCCACCAACTCCCATCTTCTCCTGCACTTGAAATGGAGTTTCATGACAGCAAAAGAGCTTCTCGGGAATGCAAGAAGTGCCATTCACTTAAAGGCTTGTTCCACATAACACCATCCAGCTCTAGCTTCATTGTGAAGCTTGGGGGGGAAAGAGCTCCCAAAAATATAGCCCAAGGTCATGCTAGAGCGTGACCCTTAACAGCACACTTAACTCCTGAGCAGCTCAAGATTCCTAAGCACTTGTACAGGAGAAGATAAAATCCAATATGGAGAATACCATATTCATTCATATAAAAGCAACATCATGTGGCCATATTGTACACTTCGTTTTTGGCTTCGGAGCCAAAACCAAAGTGTACAATAAGAACACAAAATAGAGACATCCCAGCTTTAGAAGGTGAAATTCAGATTTAAAAACAACTACCAACCTAGCGCTGTACCAATGCTTTTTATTATTATTACCAAAGTTTAAATCAATCCCCTCTGAACATCTCATTGTGAGTAAACCGCAGGATAGAGGAATACAGGTAGAGTCAGACCAGTATCTACTTCAAGTGTAGTTTCACAGAGGGCTGGTCCCAGGCCCCTTCCTTCCTCCCACAGAATTAACTACACACCTTGAAAGCAAATAGATTCAGCAAGCTGATCTGATGAGAACAAAGTTTGGAGTTTTTTTGGTGCCACTGTTTTTCACCAGGCAAACTTTCCAAACAGGCTGATTCTAAGGCCACATCATCACTACATGCAAAAGAAAGAAAAGCAGTGGGAGTACATGATTTAGAAAAAAAAATAAATTCTATCTGTAGCAGAAGGGCAGAGAGGGGGCAGCGGGATGGGACTAAGCTTATTTTCCACAGCTGCCAAAAATTACGTAAAATTAGATGCAATGTAGAAGCAAACCTTTAAAGTTAGGAATTAAATGAAACACACCTGCAGTTGCTATTGAGAATACAAATGAACAACTTGATGCCTGAGCCAAGTCACCACATTAACAACTGTTAGTTCCACTAAAGTTGTAAATAAGCAGTCGAGAAAAACTCCCTATGTATTCCTCCGGTGCCGTGTGATATATTCACATTCTAAGTATTTACAGAGCAGTCCCCACCTATTATTTAAACACATTTGAATATAGTACAGTAAAGTCTGATCACATTCTAGAACTACATCAACTCCCTGGTATGAAATACAGAGAGAAAGACTCCTAAGCTAATTGTCATTGAACTGTGAGTTAATTAATGAGGAGAGGAGCAAATGGTAAGATCAAGCACAAGACTGCCAATAAATGTCAAACTTAACAATTACAACACAGCTGTGTGAGTGTGCAGTAACAATATTTATTTGTACAGTTAAAAAACTAAGGAAAGTAACTTAACAGAGATCCAGGGTCCTGTCGCTGCTTTAAGGTCAAAAGAGAAACCATTTGTGACTGAGCTAAATGTTGCTTACCTGCAAGGAGGAGAGTGCTACATCAACACGCATCAGCCTCCAAGCATTTTCTGAGACCAGATCCAGAAGAGGTGTCCATTTTCTCTGTTATCATAGAGCCTGCAATGAAAAACAGAGCTCAGTCTAATCAGGAGTTCCAAGGTAATAATTTCACACCACTCAGCTGAAGCAGAACTTCATAGCTCATCAGGTAGCAAGTGGAAAAATGATTTTTGTGCTAAATTAGTTTCTGTTCCCCTAGTGAAGATACCAGCAGAACCCATGGCATCAGGTTTTACTGGAGGCCTGTCTAGTGCAGAGGCCATTCACAGGAAAGGATTTCATCAAGGAGCTCACCACTCACACTGACCAGCGACTACAGATTCTCACTTTCACTCATCAGTGCTCTGCAAGATACTAAAATACATCATTATGTATAACAGCCTGTGTATGTATGTTCTTAATACAGGACATACACATAGTCTGTGCGCAGTAAATGGAGCATGTGTTCAGTTGTAACACAGCAAATAAAGCCTGGGTCACCTCTGACAGCCTGTATCTCACACTGCAGGCAGACACACCTTGCTAACAGCTGTGCTACCTGAAAACGTTCCCATCCTGTGTTTATTTTTTCTGCGGTTCGACCGACGTAAAGATGCTCACATAAAACACTTCAGGCAAAGCCTGCCTGGTTAGGACGTTTGAAATATTCCGTTAAGGCAGGGGCAGGGCAGGAAACTCCATGCAAACCACTCTAACCCACAGGGATACCAACTACTGCAACCTCTTCCTTGGCAAACAGCACGGGGAAGTATGGCCTGATCTGAAAAAAGTTACATTAGCCATAGCCTTCAATAAAATCACTACACCTCCGTGATCCCTACAGCTCTCAGCAGTGATTTTTCTCTTCTACATTATTTTTATTTAAATCTAAACCAGTCAGATTTAAACTGACAATGGGTGGGGCTGTCACTTTAACAGATAACCACCTTCTGGAACAAACAGTGGCAAACTACCAAAAGTTCAATCCTGCAAGAAGCTGCATGTTGCACTTCAGTCATGGTAAAGCCATTCACCATGCACCACCACATGAACAGCTGTATTGAAATCAAAATACCTGACTCTGACAGCCTGCAGTATAAGCAGAATCCACAGACTCTCAGATTCACAAAGTTAACAAAACACAAGTCTGTTCCTTATACAGTTAAAGTATGCCATACAGTGGTACACAACCATCTTGGAAAATAAGAATTATTAGCCTGTAAAAATAAAAATTGAATACTACTGCTCCAGACCTTTTCCATACCAAAGGTAGCAGCCCAGGTGTGGCTTTGCTTACATTCATATCCAGAAACAGTAGGGAATATCCAGATAAAAAAAAGATGCACAGTAAAATTCCCTGAAAAGTGGCTGTAGTTCTAGCTTGTCTCTGTAACACTGGCACCCTATTACCTCTTAAAATCTAGTGCGGCAAGGCCAAAGCACCACATGTTTGGTCAAAATCCTACAGACATCAACATGAGGAAGGGAAGTCAGGGCATTCTGGGCATCAGAGAAAACCCCAGACTCAAACCGAGAGACGTTTTGCTAATTCCAGCCTCTTCCCACCCACCAAACATGGGCACTTTGGGGCCATCACCCACTCTCTTACAAATGCTATAATCTCAACAGTGTGGCATGGGATTTGGCTCCAGGGGCAGAAAAGGTGACCATAAGAGCCAAGCTTTCAGGCATAGCCTGAAATACTGAACAGCCAGGAGATCCACACCCCCCACCTTGGGTGATGCTCTGACAGCTGCTCTTGCCAGCCCAGGAAGGCATGTTTGTGAACTGTTCTGTTCCATCCCGGAGGTGTGGAGAGGCAGGTTTTGCAGAGAGTGAAATCATTCCTGACAATTTAAATAGCTTTTGGATCAGGACCTTAGGTTCCAAGAAACATAAACACTTGCCTCAGACTATTTAGGAGAGGGGAACCCAAAATTAAATGAATGGGAGAGAAGAGCTTCCTAAAACCTAGTCCGTAAGACCCGACAGAATGCTCACGTGGTGTACAGAGACAGTAACTACTCCTAACAGAGCTACAGAGAAAACCACCCCATTCTGCACTATACTGCGCACAGTATCTAAGGCCTCCTTATGTAACTGACTCAAAGCTGAACTGTATCTTTCTAAGCGAAGCATGAAATCAAAAGGGTTTACTCAGGCTTTATGCCAGGTACTTTGCTCTATACATATGTGTCAGACTACCCTGACAAAGTTTTTTCAGACACCCTCAATATATAGATGGATTTAGGATCTTATTTTCAGTACTGGCCTTACACTTTCTTCCCTTACTGACGGGCTAAGTTCACAGGGCTCTGTGCACTTGAGTACTTCGAGAGCAGCATCACAGTCGCTCAGCAGCTTACAGATGGGCAGACAGGTTTCCAGACAGGTTAGCTACTCAATCTACTTTTAAATACTCTTTTCCTTCTTCCCCCTCCCTCCTTTTTCAGAGCAGAGTTGTTTTTCTCCCTCTCAGAGTGAAGGGCAGGGAGGCAGTCATGCATGGACACATCTAGCAGCTAACTGTGCGTGATTCCCTCTGGCAGCCCTGTCAGGACGTCGGCATTTTTATGTACAAGATGTCACTCCAGGAAAGGTTCTTACACCTGTACCAAGCCCCTTCAAAATTCAAAACCAAGGAATATTGATTACAAATCAAAAGCCTTTTCTTTTCAATTATCTTTTGTGAGAGGAGACCAAGATAAAAGTTGGCCCTGGTCTTCCACAGGATCACATGAAGATTTCCTGAAGATTTCTGAAAAAAATTCAAGTCCTGCAGCAAAGTCGATCACCTCTCCCTGGCCTCAGAAAACACACAGCTTAACATGATGCTCTCTCTCCAGCTGTACCGGAGCCGCAGTCTACAAACTCCTCCTTAGCATTACTGTGGGAAATTCCCTGATCTGGAAAGGAGATTACTCCTTGGAGCTCCAACCAGAGCAGATCACTTTCCTTCTCAATAGCACGCTTCTAAACAGCAATGCATGAGTAATTTCTCAGCTCTCTTTTCCTTTTTAAGTATACTTACTAACGTCCCAGTCAGGCAAAATGCCTTGAGGACTGAACACAAGCCTCTGTGTTTCCAAGTCTGGCAACAACTAGTAGGTACTGATACTTCCCCAGGGCTCCCAGCAAGAAGCCCTGCATTACTGGTTACCTCCGTGAGCCTTCAGCACGAACAGCCTCACCAGAAGAAAGTGGAAATGCTCTCAAATATATTCCGGAGTCCCACAAAACACACAAGTGGAAGATCACTTGCTCTTGTCACTGATGAGATACAAACATGGCAGGTATGGCACAGAGCAGCACCAAAGGGAGAGGCAATCAGACAGGACAGCTTCTGCTGCCAAGGGGGTATGGAAAGAGTAGTCCCCACTGAACTGTCGCCTTTGAGAGCGGGTACTGCCTAATCCTTACTTAAACCCTGGCTCCCTCCCTCTCCCACAGGATGCAGGCTTGCTTCACCTTTCAGAAAATTCACTTATTCCCATGACTTCTGTACGGGCTTTGTCCAGGAGAGTCCATCTGGATTGGTAATTCCTTCAATACTGCATGCTGTGCCAAGTCTAATACAGTAAAGCGTGGTGTAATTACAAGGAGCAGATGATTTTGACTGAAAGGCAATGAAACCTGAGCTTTGAAAGGAGCAAGGAAGGATTCATTTGTAAGCAGCTCTGCTGTGATAAGAAACTCAAAATAAGCAGGTAGCTTGCAATAGGATAATGTGCTGTTGAATACACTGGTTACTGTGCACGGTGTGCTGATGGCTGCAAAACCTCTGCACTCCTCACAGAGAACATGCATGTAACAGAACAGATTCATGCCCTCTCCATCACTTCTTCGTCTGCAACTCAAAAGCTACACAGGTCTGGCTCCCCACACCTTTTATCAGCAGCCACAAATGAACAGAACTACTGAAAATAGTCCATGTCTGCACATAGACTTTCATGCTTGAATAAAAACATGGAAGCTATTTTTTTGCAGCTTCACAACTAAAACTCTTGCTGTTGGGGCCGTCAGGACTTCCCAGCTTGACTACCACAGCCACCCCTCCCCAGGCTCTCCCACACCCACGCTGCCCTCTCCTATCCATGGGGAGAGCTGCTGCCCACAGCTTCCTCAGTCTCTGACCAGACCACTTCTCCTCCCCTCCCTTTCCTCAACTCTCTTCCTCCTGCACTATACCATATTCAAACTTGTTGCTCCAAACCCCAAGACCAAGCACAATTTTACATCCCTCAAACCGTCCTCTGTCACATCCCACCCTCTGCCCAGCTAACCATACGCACCTTCCTTAACGTCACCCAGACCTCCTCCTGTCTTGCAAAAAGCAACCCAGATGGACATTTTAGGAGCTGGTCCACAACATTGTTCTTTGTAACAGCTTACACCACAATGCTTACAACACAGACAGCTGGATTGTCAATAATTGTCTAACTACACTATTTTCAGTACTTCCAGTCCCAGCATTTTAATTTATGTAAAAAAAATATTAAATCCCCACATTCTTCACCACGCTTCTAAGTTTGGCATCCTTAGGGTATAAGAAATCCTCTGCAACCTAAAGATCTTAAAAAAAAAAAAATAAATCTGTTCTGCTTTAGGTTAAGTGATTTCAACTTTCTTTTTTACCGTGCTTCCACATATTGAAGTAGAAGAGGGGAAAAAAAAAGACGACAAAAACTCCTGCCAAATTGATGCTGGCAGCACTGACTGTGAGAGGCACAGTCCGTCCCCCGTCCCGTCCCCCCTTAATTTTTTGCATCATACTTGTGCTTATTCCTCAAACCTAGCTTGCTCTAGCACTGTTAAGAGATCTGGAGATGCAAACCTAGAAATTCCTACGGCTGCTACAGTGGGTCACTATTTTTCAACTACATGCAGAATAGGGAGATAGGGTGAGCCTCTGCAGACTTGGAAGAAAGATTTCTCTGTAGAGAGCAGCTGCTACAAGCAGCTCATTTCCAGCTCCCCAAGATATCCCACCTTTTAAAAAAGACTCCATCAAAATAATGAAAATCGCCCTCCAACACCACCAGAACAGTGGATGTCCCCACAGACAGAAGCCTTGGATCCAGTGCATCTGCTAGTAATGGAGATGACTTCCGATACTTTGGCTCAGCTCTCCCACCAATATCCACGAAGTCTTGGCCATTCTCCCCCAGATTTTCCTGTGATCTAAAAGCACAGTTGGAGATCATGACCTGCCCCCCTTGCTGTGCATGTACTCATAGTGTATTGATAGCATGGAGGGCCTTTCTCAAGCAAAAGTCCCCTAACGTACTGATGAGGCAGCTCTGTGGCTGCAGAAGAGTCACCCTACATCACCACCAGCAGTGTGGAACGCAGGCAGGCAGGAGACAGTGGTCCCAGGAGGGATAGGGCACTGGGGCTCTCCACTAACTACCCAAATTCCCTCCCCTCTGTGACAAGCCTCGTGCTCCTTGCTTGGAAGGACATCTCCAGAGAACGCGTGGTCCTAACCCTCCACAGCTCCTGCACTGCAGCACTGCTCAGACAGTGGCAATTAGCAGTGTTCAAAATTTATCTTCTGCTTTTAAGTCAGTAACTGGGATTCAGTCAAGTTCTAATATCCTCTATCTCGAGTTTAAATCAGAACTCATCATTTCCTGTGTATAATTGCCTATGAAACTCCAAGCTGTAGTTCAACTCTTGACTTGCGTGAAATAGAGTACAACCTTGGAAAGTTTTTACTCAAAGAAATGAAACTACTATTTTGTACACTTATAAAAACCTCATCTCATAACATGACAAAGTTTTGGGGAGAAGAGAAAGCATGGTCCATCTGGAGATAATAAATCTGACGAGACAGAAATTCTATGATCAAAGACAGAACTTCATTATATTAGGAAAAATGACTAATTAACTTGTGAGAAAAATCTTGTGATTCATGCACCCTAATGGAGTTTGAGAGTTCAGTCTTCCCCATCAGTGTCATCAAATCATTGTCCCCTCAAAAATTATGGCTCATTCCCTGCTCTGTAGATGAGGAAAGCATGACAGAGTAATTGGGTATTTAAACAGGGTGACAATAATTTTAAGGAGGAATTTTGTATTTTTACACACCCCAATGGGCCATTTTTAAAAATATTTAAGGAAAATCTTTTGAAATTAGTAACATTCACTTTTTAGGGGAACTAAAAGTAGATCTGACAAGAGCTAGCTTTTATTTATTTATTCTTAATGAGACAAGTTTGCAGGTCCTCACACTGTTAACAGTGAGAAACTCCCAATCTCACCTTACTGTTAATGCAAAGATTACTGATTATGCCATAGCCCAGGGGTGAGGCAAAACCAATTCTCCTTTCTCATGATTTAAGTTACAGCCTTCTGAGGTAGGGTCTCATTGTGTTCTGTGTTTTTATGGCATAGTGAGGGCATACTTGATGAACCAGGATACAAATGCCACAGTATTTCAAAATAAGAAGATATGTGAAAACCTGCTGCATTTATTATGTATCAAAAAACCCAGGCAAGACAGGTCTTGGTTTTGTTTTTTTTTTTTTTTTTCAAAGCCAGAAGCTCCACAGAGAGGGGAAACAACAGAGTTCTTCAACAGATGAGAAAAACATCCCTCCTAGGTCAGCGTTTTAAGCAAGTTTCCCTGCAATTCTTTATTACCACACACCACCATTTAACAACATGAAGGACCTTAAGAAATAGAATTGGAAGAACAATTTGGCTTATGCTCAACATTTAAATGGAAGCTACCCAACATGGCTGACAAGTTAGACGTGCCTGGAATTAGCAAGATGGCAGGGAGATCAAGATAGAGTAAGGGATAGAAGAGGGGGCAATTAATCAAGACAACCTTTCCATTTATTTTATCACAGAGCATCATCTCTGCCAGCAGTCTGTATCAGCCTGCTTTGGCATATTTCCAATTAACTGTAGATAGACACTTCTCTGTATTACCTGTTTTACAAACAGCGTTGCAGAGTGTCTAGAGCACAGCATCTATGGACATCTCTTGGTTTCTGCTCTTCTCCACTATTCCATGCTGAAACCTGCATTGCGCTACTTCCGTGTAATCCACAGAAGAAACAAAGGATTAACATGTAAGAAATAGTCCTTTATAACAAGGACTGGCTAGCGTGCTGCCTTTCTGTCAACCCCCCTTCTTGTTCAAAGGGAAGGAAATGTAATGGACACTTAAGCTTTCTTGGCAGAAGCAAGGAAGAACCCACACTTACCCCAGCTTTGCTCTCCAGAAGGTGGTAGCCATTTTTTGGCTATGGTTCAGAGCATGGAGGAATCTATGTACTCCTCTAAGGGCACGAAGAAAAGGAAGGTCAACAATCTCACTACAGTTAAAGCTACGGCATAACAGCCTCATTTGCAAGAAGACACCTGAAGTCAAGCTCCACCACAGAGCCTTCTGTACCGGCTCTGACGCAGGGAACCTTCCCATATGTGGTTCGACATCGGGGTGAGGAAGCAGCAGCGCAGCACATCTCACTGGGTTTCAGTGAGGGTGCCTTTGCTGCCAGTACAAAAGAGTGGGAGATCTTTGGGTTCCATCCTACCCTTAAAGAGGATTACACGGTTTGGTGACCATCAGCTTGTCCATCTTTATCCCTTTATGCTCATCCTGTACAGTCTTCATCTTCTAGCTTTCCAAGTGTTTCAGCATCACTTCAGCCACAGAAACTTCTGCTTTAATTATTGAAGCCAGTATATGAGTGAATATATGGAAGCGCAGAAGGCATCAGACATGTTACAGGCAAAACTACTAGTTCTTCCTATAAGGCATCTATGCTCAGTAAACAACAAATACAGTATCAGTATGAGAAGAGGGGCTGGGCTGAGGGACAAACACTACAGACAACTTGAAAACAGATATTTTTTTTTCCTCCCTCCATGAGCGGGAGAAACACACCTAAGCACTTTTAACAGACAAAAGGCAGCTCTGGACTACCCAAGAAGTGAATGATAGAGTCAAGGGTTGCTATAAGGAACATACCACTTCCCACCTACCATCTTCCTGTCCCACCTCCCCATCCGAGAAGACCAGAAGAGGTATCTGCTGCCTCACGTCCTCTCATTGCCAGTTACTGTGGGCTTGGGCTAACCCAGACCTGCAGGCTACCGTTACAGAGAATGAGGAAGACAGACAAATTTTTTTTTCACAAAGAAGCCACCAGAGGATGGAGGGAACACAGCTAACAACCCACCAGCAAAAATGTAATACAGTTAATGAGATTCCCAAACAGAGAGAAAACAAAAAAATAAAATATGCTGATGTGGTTTGTAATTCTAGTCCTGCAACAGATGTTACAGGCACTGTGAATTATAAGTGCTTCTACTTAATAGAGTTCTTTTCCCTTGTCAAGATGACTAAAATACACACAAAACCAAGAATGAGCCTAGAGGAGAAAGACCCTAACAAGCAACTGGTAACAAATGGCAGATCACTTGATGAGGAGACAGTAAAGCCTGTTATGTTGGCATGCGAGCAGAAAGCTCTATTTATTGCTTTAATTGTTCCTCCCAACACAGATGCATGGTTTGATTTTCTTGTGAAAGTCCTTAAATGTACATATAAAGAGTCAAAGCTTATGGTCTCAAAGTTAAGAAATGCTTCTAGTTCTTTAAGTATTGCTTAAAAGAAACAGTGAAATAAAGTTCAAGTAAAAGTTTCATGCATAGGTCACGTATGCACCTAGAATGAACTGTCAATTTACAGACATTATTTACTCTTACAACAATGGAGAAGTGATGGAGTACAAAATAAAGCCCAATATTCCACAAAAATAAAATAATTCCAGGGAAGGGAGAACCCTCTCCAGACTTATTGGAGAATCCCATGAACGACATCCGCAGAACTTGGCTGCCAGGCTAACAGCCATCTCTGCCGGAGGACATCCCTGTACCGGAAACAATCCACGCCACAACTGCTCAGCCTGGCCAGCGTTTAGGACCCTCCTACATTTTTGCCTACTGAGGCATGCCCCTGTCTTAGTGTGCCGTCTTGGCAGAGCTGATCTTGGTTTTGTTCCTGCGTTGGAGAAGGCAGTCGTGTTAGTGCCTTTCATTGCCTCAGGCACTCGTAGCAACGGCACAGCACATGACACTCACCAGAACAGGGGCAGACAAGCAGATGGACAGTTGAAACGACTTTGGAGTTATTAAGACATTGCAAAGAAGAAACAAAAAGCTTATTTGCTCAGAGTGAATGCTGTTTCCAAAAACTATTAGACTTCTCTCTCTAAGGGTGACCATGGAGAACTAGAGAGGAGGCAATGCCCACCAGGGCCAGGTCATCAGCCAGCACCCTGACTCCTGATTTTACACACTTCCCTTTGACAACCTTTCCAAGCAGAGGAGAAAAATCATTTGCCTCGGAACAGTACTGAAAAACAAATCCATGAAAAACTATGCAAAACATTTGTGATAAAAGGTCGCACGATAACATCAGCTAGCTTCCTGTCAAGAGATTTCTCCTCAATCAGGACCATTGCCTGAATAACTGAATGTCGGTCATTTTAGCTGCTTCAGCAGGCTAGATTGCCCTCAAAACAATGACCACATACTCTTGAATTCTTTGCAATTAATCCCCACTCGATCTTGACCAAAACCTAAGAAACTTTAACAGAGTCACAGCAGACCTCGCAGTCCAGAAGGCTGTATATCTCTCCCAGTGGTACTGTTCTCTAAGACCCAAGTTCTCCAGTCTGGGAGCAAAGCCTCCATTAAATACCCCAGAACCCAGCATGGCTTTAGTATTTCCAGTAACACAAAAGGTTTGATCATGCATTAACCTGGTAAAATTTAATACCCTACAAGAAGTTGTGGCTAACTGGCATCAGTTTATAAATTCTCCTTTAGTACCAAAATATTTGATATTAAGGAAACAAAAGAACACATGATCAGTAGAAACGTACTGACAGGGGCTGTTGTAGTATGTCAAACATCTGAGCACTCACTAATTTGGCTGCAAGTTCTCGTTCAGAAAACAATGTCTGGCAATAATAATACAATCCCAAAGAAGAGGCTCTACGGGGAAGTTATTTACTCTCTCACAAAGACCATATGATTTATACATGTTGTCACTGCCTATACCAGAAAATTGATGACTGATTACCACACACCCATTTCAGTATCAGGTATCCAGCCTGAATTAACTAGATTAGGCCACATGGAACGCCTTTACTATTTACAGCACAACTGTATAACATTTGGTTTAAGTCAATAAAAAGGAGCTTTTAAACAGAACCTAGTAAGAACTAAAATATATTAAAGCTGCATGAATTAAATGTTTATTATTTATCACTATTACTCATTTATTGCACAAACATCTGGATTCCATAACCATAGCCTGACAGAATATTATTAGTGGAGAGAGCAAAAGAAATATATAAATAACATCCAGTTCGTTAAATATCTGCAAAGCACTGATATCACTCATCCATTCCCAGCTCCTGGAGGACAGGTATTCAACTTTTCCCTTGTGTTGTTGGCTGGATATTTATGAAAAAGTTTTAGTATCTCAGTTCTGCAGGTCCCTGTGCAAAGGGCACAAGATACTGCTCGTCGTCCATCCCTGGGGACAAGCCTTCTGCATAGCAGGGCTAGGGAGCGGCAAGAGAAGGCAGGGATGTGAAAGCACTCAGAGTAAAAAAAGCTTTTGAGAAGAGCATCAAAGGGAGAAATGAGTAAAATCACGTTGGGCAAAGAATTTCTAAGACCTAAGAAACAGTATCATATACCAAAGCACCTGAATATGCTACAGTATGGTTTGATTAGTATTAATAGAGACTGATAATTTTATTCATTTTAGGCTTACAGATAATGCTTGCAAAACATCAACATGTATTATCTCTTTTCCAAGCCACTTACTTGCCAGATCAATTAATGCACACAGGGCCTTGCTAGTGAAGCCTTCCTTGCTTGCAACCTCTGATTGCTTTAACGGGTACATAGCTATGGTCTATTAAATACTGTTCAATTCATGAATATTTCATTGATCACCCCTTTTAATTTGAAGTTTATGAAACAATAACTATAGGAAAGCTCAAACTGCTTTACCGTTAAGCCTACAATATTTTTTTCTTAAGTATATGTATGAACATGTCTTAGTTTCCCCCTGCAGCAGAGGGGGATGTGATGTGCCCAAATCAGTCATGAACATTTCCAGCTACAGAAAACCCAGAATTTTATTTTATCTGCATAGAAATTTATTTACATCCCTACCGTAAGCACCACTGAAGTACTGAATCATAAAATGTTATAAACTGCACTGCATGGGGCTCTCCTAAAGTCTGCCTGCTTTTACAAAATCCATAGGAACATCTAGTCATTGCTAGATACACATGTAATCACGCAAGAATCTCCATCCCTCTTCCTGCTCTTTGACAAAGAGGCTGTTCAGCATTATGCAGACCCACACATGAAACCTCAACAAAGAATACAGGAACCTGTACTACCCAAAGATCAATCAATGCGGAATAACTGGCATTACAGTGTTAAAGCAGAGTTTTTCTGCTTTTCCTCCTCCTGTAGACAGTGGCAAGAAAGATGTTATTAAAGAGTTAAAGTAACTCTGTGTGAGTGTGCGAGCCAGAGAAACAAAACACAACCCTCTGACAAGAGTTCAACACCCCCTCCTCCAATTTGGTACTGTCAGGATCAGCTTTTCCATTCAGGAAGAGCAGGCTGTCACCTGGGGCAGCAGAGCAGCCAGGGGCTGCTTATTGTTAGAGTAACAGCAGGATGTAAAGGAGGGTGCTTTCAAATTAACCTGAGGCCACACATCCCCCAGAGGCAGCGCTGGATAGTGTAAAGTGAGCAAAAGCAATAGAACATCCTGGACTCAAGCATAAGGAAACTGAACAATCATCAGTGCAATCAAGAAAAGAAAAAAAAAAAACAACAAAACACAACCTCTGGAGGTCCACCCCTCAGTAATTAATTTCCTCGCTTCTTTTAACCCTTCTTCAGCATCCTTTCTGCTCCTTTCCCCTTCCTACACCAGTTCTTGCAATAGAAAAAGCCTTCCTTCCATCTGCTCGCTAGCTATCCCCCCTCCTTCTCCTGGAGGCTTCTAGTGTTCATCAAGAGGAAGAGCCATATTAAAGATGGTGCAGAAAGACCACGTGCAAATGAAAGCATTCTGCCTATACAGACCTCTTGTGACTAAGTATCTTTTGAGCTTTTGGAAACGGAAGGTAAAGGAAGAGAAAAATAGGACTTTCAAACAGGAACACTGCCACAGGACAGGACTCCATGTGGCAGATCAAGCTGTGTCCATATCGCGCCCTCCGAGGCTCTGGAAGGACCACAGGCCACCAGCCC
>NW_009595013.1:0-2817 GCF_000690535.1 Cariama cristata
GTGCTCACCAAGCCACTTTCCATCGTTTAGCAGCATTTCTGGCTAACTGGAGAGGTCCCAGTTGACTGGAGGTTAGCAAATGTGACGCCAGTCTACAGGAAGGACTGGAAGGAGGATCTGGGGAACTACAGGCCTGTCAGTCTGACATTGGTGCCGGGGAAGGTTATGGAGCAGATCATCTTGAGTGCCATCATGCGGCACGTACAGGACAACCAAGTTATTGGGCCCAGTCAGCATGGGCTTATGAAAGGCAGGTCCTGCTTGACTGACCTGGTCTCCTTCTATGACAAGGTGACCTGCTTGGTGGATGAGGGAAAGGCTGTGGATTTTGTCTACCTAGACTTTAGTAAAGTCTTTGACACTGTTTCCCACAGCATTCTCCTGGAGAAACTGACTGCTCATGGCTTGGACAGGCGTATTCTTCGCTGGGTAAAAAACTGGTTGGCTCGCTGAACCCAGAGAGTGGTGGTGAATGGAGTTAAATCCAGTTAGTGGCCGGTCACCAATGGTGTTCCCCACGGCTCGATATTGGGGCCAGTTCTGTTTAATAACTTTATCAGTGATCTGGATGAGGGGATTGAGTGGACCCTCAGTAAGTTTGCAGATGACCCCAAGCTGGGTGGGAGTATTGATCTGCTTGAGGGCAGGAAGGCTCTACAGAAGGATCTGGACAGGCTGGTTACATGAGCCAAGGCCAATTGTATGAGGTTCAACAAGGCCAAGTGCTGAGTCGTACACTTGTGTCACACCACCACCATGCAATGCTACAGGCTTGGGGATGAGTGGCTGGAAAGCTACCTGGCGGAAAAGGACCTGGAGGTGTTGGTCAACAGTTGACTGAACATGAACCAGCAGTGTGCCCAAGTGGCCAAGAAGGCCAATGGCATCCTGGCCTGTATCAGAAATAGTGTGGGCAGCAGGACCAGGGCAGTGATCGTCCCCTTGTCCTCAGCACTGGTGAGGCTGTACCTCGAGTACTATGTGCAGTTTTGGGCCCCTCACTACAAGAAGGACATTGAGCTGCTAGAGCCTGTCCAGAGAAGGGCAATGAAGGTGGTGAAGGGTCTGGAGCACAAGTCTGATGGGGAGCGGCTGAGAGAGCTGGAGTTGTTTAGCCTGGAGAAGAGGAGGCTGAGGGGACACCTTATTGCCTTCTACAACTTGAAAGGAGGTTGTTGCAAGGTGGGGGTCAGTCTCTTCTCCCAAGTAACAAGTGATATGATGAGAGGAAACTGCCTCAGGTTACGCTAGGGGACATTTAGATTGGGTATTAGGAAAAATGTCTTCACCGAAAGGGTTGTCAAGCATTGAAACAGGCTCCCAGGGAGGTGATGGAGTCACTGTCCTTGGAGGCATTTAAAAGGCTTGTAGATGTGGTGCTTAGGGACATGGCTTACTGGTGGGCATGGTTTAGTGGTGGACTTGGCAGTGCTAGGTTAATGGTAGGACTCTTATAATCTTAAAGGGCTTTTTCAACTTATGCTATGATTCTATGGCAGGTGCTGCTCCATAGAAGAGGAACAGCTTCTGTTTATAGCTGTATACTGAGGGACCAGAGTTGTAAACTAAGGGAGGAGAAGAAAGCATGCTTTCATGTAGGATTTTAGGAACAAGTTTCATGTTTCACCAGCATCCCTTAAATGCCCTGGCTTTGCTGTGCCACTGCTCCTGAGTAATCCTGTTGAGTTCGGGTCTGTTCAAGTCAGTGATAAACAGGATCCGAGCCATAGCTTGTTAGCCATGAGTACAACGTTTCTCATGATGAGATCGTGGATCTCATGGCTGGCTAAATGCTGTGCACGTGCTGATAAATTGCTGTCCTGTGTTACAACATACTGGGTGTCATTTGAGGTAGAGTACTTCTGTGTGTATCTGTAGCTATGCTGATGAGATAGTCATTAGTCTGAATGTGATCTGTGAGAATGAGAAGTAGTATAAGCTAATAATACTGGTTTTTTTCAGCATTTTAAAAAAACTTCCTGTTCTCACATAATTACGAGAAAATACATGATGTGAGTTAAATGCAGTTTTGCGAACTATCAGGAAAGCTAGCAATATAACTGTTCTTTTTTTCTTTTTTTCTTTTTCTTTTCCCTCCTTCTCCCTCAAAAGATGAAGTTATAACTTCACATGGTGCAATTGAACCAGACAAGGACAATGTCCGTCTAGAGCCATATTCTTTGCCACAAGGTTTTATGTGGGACACATTGGACCTTAGCAATGCTGAAGTTGTAAGTAAAACAATTGTTATTGTATGTAAAATCATTGAAGTTTATTCTGATTGGGGGGTGTGTGTATAAATCTTTGGATTTTTTTGTGTGTTTTCAGCTGAAGGAGTTATACACACTGTTAAATGAGAATTACGTAGAAGATGATGATAATATGTTTAGGTTTGATTATTCACCTGAATTTCTTCTGTGGTGAGTAGCAAGTTCCACATTCTGCTCTGGCTGGAGTGCAAAGAAGGGTGTTTTTATAACATCTTCTTAGGCAGTAATTTGTAATTATTTGTCATTGATTCTAGGGCACTACGTCCTCCAGGCTGGTTACCCCAATGGCACTGTGGGGTTAGAGTGTCTTCAAACAAAAAACTGGTAGGATTCATCAGTGCCATCCCTGCAAATATTCGTATTTATGACAGGTAAAACGCACCATTACTTTTGTGTTTGTAAAAGAATAACACCATGAAACAAATCTTGAACTGGAATCCATTGCCATAGAGAACTTAAAAAGAGGGAAGGAGATTCACTGACCATAAAGAGTCAGAAGAACCCTATGTATGTAGCAAAGACTCTTGTTTATTTCACTGCGCCCCCC
>NW_009595014.1:0-3342 GCF_000690535.1 Cariama cristata
ATTCAAAGAAACCTAAATCTACTGAATATATTTTGAACATAGATTTATGTAGTTTTTTTCTTCACCCTGTATATCACCCATTAAGGAGAGAAATGATGGCAGGAGTCACAAATATTTAGCTAAATGAACTCCTTTTAAAAAGTACGATTACAAAGTAAGTGGTAAAGGAAGATTACTTTTTTTCTGACAACTACAGACCTTCCTGTTTTAGCTGTGAAGTAGGGCTTAAAAACGTCAATCTTCAACTGACTGGAGAGTCAGAATGCAGTGCACAGCTGGAATTCCAGAGTATGGTCACCAAGATGTCATAGTTCAGTATAAGGACCTGTCTGATGCATAAGTCAAATATAATATAGATATTATACCTCTTAAAATATACTCAACTTGCTCTGTATTAAGGGGAGGCTTTTGTGTCTTATTCACTCCAGTCTTTTGGTCTAATACTGTTGGGATCGAGACCTTGTTTCACAGACAGCATAAACATGCAGGGCCACTCATGTGCTTTCATCGCAATTTGCAACGACTTCTCAGAAGCTTGGAAAAAACCAGAACATCCCCAAAATCAAGCAGGGGTAGGAGTTGCTTGAAGAGTAACGTTATGACATTAATTTGCATTGTGTAATGTCCACTAGCTTAAAACTTCCACATGCTACTAATAAGGGGTTTAGTATTTCCTTACATGGAAATAGTACATTCATTTGTACTGACATTCAGAGGTGTTGCTTTTTAGTAGAATTTCTGTGCTTAAACCCTCTATGTACTGCATAGGAAGAGCAGCGCTGAATACCATTTGTCTTTACTACTGTATAAATAGGGAGAGCAAGAAAACCACTCTCTACTTGGAGACTTGTGTCTATCCTGTGTGTACAGTAAATCTATTTCGTATTTTTGATGCAGTCCTCTTAAAAACTCTGAAACCGAGTCTGGTGCTCTATAGCCAGTGTTCTTCTCTCTCGGTACACAAAGCAGCTGTGGGCTTGCGTAGCAGGTCAGTGTGTTAGAGATGGACAAGGATTCTTGTAGTAGCTTTAGTGAGTCATAGAACTTCCAGCTTGGCAAAGCAATTGGAGAACTAGGTGATAGACAAGTATGGGGTATTTGCTGAAGATACAAGTCTGCTGGCGGTGGTGGTGAGAGCAGATGGGAAGTCCCAACTGTAGCACAAAGCTCCACATCCATGCTGGGGAGAATGTCTGGGATTTCTCGCAGGAGCCAGCACCCACAGACAGGTTCTCCCAGATCAGCTTCTGCTTATCGGACGTTTGATGTTTGAGGCTGTTGTCAGACTTCACTCTTGCAAGTACATTTTTGATGCAGGGACTGAAGTAAGCAGATGATGATTTTGTGGGTTTCATGTTAGCTATTTTGAATAGTGTCAGGGAAAGGGACATGTCCTTGGCTGGACCTGCGTAGGGTCCTGTTGCTCCTCAGGTGTGGGGAGCTGCAGGGCCCAGGAGCTTGCAGCTGTCCCGTCCTGCTTGGGATAACTTTGCTACCCCAGTAGCCTGCAGTTGCCGAGGGCTGTGAGGGTGAAAGCACAGTTGCGATGTTGCAGTCACATGTTGCAATAGGAAGTGGAGATTGTTAACTAAAAAGAGGTAGTAAAAATGTACCTTTTGTACAAATGTGAAAGCAAATGTTATAAGCTTACAGTCAGTCTGCAGTGCCTGATACAGTGGGAGACTAGCAAGCTCCATACTTCTTTGGATGAAAAAATTTCCTGGTGACACTAGAGTGCGTTTATTGTGACAACAGTAACCTGCATCCTACTTCCATTTGTACGCTGATTATCTACCAGGTGAGGAATAAAATGGCTCCCTTTGCTGTAGATCTGGTAGACTGTAACAGAGAGATGATGGTTTGTTAGGCAGCAATGATGAAATGAGCTGAGATTCAAGCATGTCTCTGTTTCAGAGCAGTGGTGGAGGAAGGCCTAATACAAAATTAATTTATCGCCTGGGGACAGACTTTCTGTTGTGGTTGTGGGGGTTTTTTTAATTTTATTTTATTTTTCCAAACCGGTAAATCTTACCAGAATAGTTTCTGTGATATGTCCTGTCCTGTGGTTGCTCGCTCTGTCTGTGTAAGTAGAAATGCAGTAATGGAGCAGGCCTGAAAAATCTGCAGTGTGAGATCTGCTGTGATGATAGCCGTGCTCTCCATTTCAGTATCTTGTCTGTTGTGGAGGCTATTGATGAGTTTTATGAATTGGTAGGAAGCCTTGCAGGCTGTCACTGTTCAGTGGTCCTACTTGCTGCAGATGGAAGCTGTGGATGTCCTACCTTTGGTAGAAAGCACTCCATGATAAGTATTTAAACGGGCATTTTCAGGATTTGAACTTGAAAACCGTTTCATTACCAGCAGGTAAGTTTTGAAGATGAGGAGGGAGAAAGATCTTATGTCTCAACAGCTGTTCCTGGTTTGGGGTGTTTCTGTCTTTTCACGTATTAAAGCAGAACTCTTCTGCTCTGGCAAGATCTCATAACAGGATATGCTAAGATGCAGAATGGAATATTTCAAGTGAAACCAGTTTTAATGATGTATTGCAAGGTGTCTCTAAAGTGGAACATTGAATGATGGACCTCCCTTTGCCTGAAATGTAAGTAGATCATGGATGGAGGTAATTGTATAGGTGTCGATTAGTGTAATGAGTTTATTATAAATTTACTGACTGCTGAAGAATTTTTGAGGGGAAACTCATGTGTTTAAAAAAAAACAACCGGAAAAACAACAACAAAGATGACAATTTAAACAAATAGCTTAAGAAAAACAAACAGAAAAACCTTTGCAAACACCCCGACAGAAAGCATTTAACTAAATGTGTATCTCTGATAATGGAACTTCTAACTTGCATGATCAGTGGAGGTTTGCATTTGCTGTGGATTGAGTGTGTAGCCAGGTAGTTGCTTATTTGACGTGTAGATGCTTAAACTGCAGTAACTTGATCATGTGTTTGAGTGCGGTTTTTGTGGTTTTTTGTTTTGTTTTGTGGTTTTTGTTTGTTTTTTTTTTTTTTTTTTATGCAGCCTCTTGTGCTGGTAAAACTGTCAGACTAAAGGCAGTTTGAGCCAGCCTTACGTTGCAAGCAGTATTGGCTATCAGGACAGAAAAGTCTTTTTGTAAGGGAGAAGATGGTGTAATGCTTACTAGTTTTGGTGTGTGTTTGTGTTTTAATTTGCACATGGGAAATGCTGAGGCAGTGAGGAGATTTCTACATGGAGCCATTGGTCTCTCTGCTCGTTCTTGTTCTCGGCTGCTTGCACACATATCTGCATCTTAATTGCAAAGGAGCTTGTGTAATCAGATACCCAATTTAACTGCAGCTTACAGAAGTATGTTCTC
>NW_009595015.1:0-20903 GCF_000690535.1 Cariama cristata
TCTTTCTCTGCCAGGCAACTTTCCAGCCATTCTTTGCCAAGCCTGTAGCATTGCACGGGGTTGTTGTGACCCAAGTGCAGGACCTGGCACTTGGCCTTCTTGAATCTCATACAGTTGGTCTCGGCCCATCGATCCAGCCTGTCCAGATCCCTCTGTAGAGCCTTCCTACCCTCAAGCAGATCAACACTCTCACCCAACTTGGTGTTTTCTGCAAACTTACTGAGGGTGCACTTGATCCCTTCATCCAGATCACTGATAAAGACATTAAACAGAACTGGTCTCCGTACTGAACCCTGGGGAACACCACTTGTGACCGGCCACCAACTAGATTTAACGCCATTCACCACCACGCTTTGGGCTTGACCATCCAGGCTGTTTTTTACCCAGCAAAGAGTATGTCGGTCCGAGCCATAAGCAGCCAGTTTCTCCAGGAGAATGCTGTCCACTTAGAAAATATGATACCACATTTCCTGTAAAATAACGTGCAGCAGACATGTGAGAGAGACATTTTCTACTAGTAGGTCAAAGTGAAAGTTTTCAGTTGGTGATAAATTATTTGCATATAAGTACACAAAAATAGATCACATAAATTCTATAAAATAACACACTACATCTTAGCCAAATTGTGTATAATCTAGATATAGGGAATGAAAAACTAGTGCCCTTTGAGTGTGGCCTTAGTGTAGTCTGTACAAGCACCTTCTTTGGTCATCTCCATAGAATTTATGATTTTGATCTGGAATATTGCCCAATCCAGACATGTTTGAAGATACTACACAAATGCATCAGACTAACAATACTATTCTGAATAAAGACAGCTTCCTCATCTCCACAGCAATGTACCAAGACCAAATGAAATTTATAGACTAATACTACAAAGGGAAAAAAAAAAGGACATCTTCACGATTTTTGCTGGTACATTATTATCTTATGAAAATTCAGACAACTGAACAAGTAAAAAAAATACTGTATATACTTATACAAATGACCTACATCAAGGAAAAATAATCAATCTCACAATAAGAAATGAAAACTGAATCTACTTTGTAAAAATCCCACTTGCAGCTTGGGAAATATTTCCTATTCTGCAGCTAAAAAACTGGATATGTTCGATTACCATATGAATAAAGCAAACTTGAACGTGCAGTGTAGATTTACTATATGAAGAATGTATGCAATGGTGTCTACAGAGGAGTAATATTTAATTCAGTATCACTCTTTTAATCTTTTTTTTTCTTGTAGGCTTACTATTATACCTTAATTTCAGTCTGCAGTCCTTATCCTTCTGCTTCCTGAAGTATTACATTATCATTCATAGCAAATGATGGGGTATTCTTAATTTGGAGAAAAATCTTTTAAACTGCATGAATTAATGAAAATAATTCAAATATGTGCCAAACTTAGGTACCATCAGATGTTTGTTTTATTCTGTGTTATTACTATCTGTTTTTTAAGAATTGTTTAGTTGTTTTACATTTTTGAGTATATACTATCTTTTGTGTTATGTATACAGGCACAAAGAAAATCAATCAACATATCACTTGTTATGCATTGCATTATCTATTTTTTAAAAAAAGTTATCTAGTTTGGTGTTAGCCCTGATACTGTCCTTGGACTTTATTTTCAAATAATCATCCATTTATTTACAACATAATTCCTTTTATAGCTTCACATCCCAGCACTATAGCAAAATGTTTGTGTCATAGGTAGAGATAACTCAGAGTCTACAAAAGGATAGAGGCAGAATTCCGGGCCTAATTTCCCCTTATTTCTGTTTTGCAATTATATGGTTCCAGTCAGGAAAGCTACAAGGACCACAAAATAGGAAAAGCTGACATGCTACCACTCGAGCCAAAACCAGCCAAGGTTGCAACTTAAAACAACGGATGTTCTCTGGTACAATAGGTCTCCATGCTCTCTGTATAGGTACCTCAGTGAAGACCCTCAGGACTTGGAGGTAAGATGAAGAGGTAAGTATTCAATATCAGATTATTAACACATGCTTGTTGGGGTAGCATTTCCTAACAAAAAGTCATTCTGAAGAGAGTGTCAAGGTTTTCTCTTCATTATTTTTCCTTTAACAGATAACTGCTTGCAGCAATTACAAGATCAGGACAAAATTAGAGTTTAGGTTGAGTTTATTTTGTTTAGACTGCCTTTTATTTGTTTGTTTATGCACAGATACTAGGTATGGAAAACATGGCATCTTGTTTTATTCAGCTTAGTTACATATATCACCGTGCGATTGCTGCTAAGGTTAAGAACAGGCAGATTATTATTATCATTGCTCTTATATTCTGATGACAACTGTAATTTAATCAAGGTTTCATAATTATGTATCTGATTTTCACATTTTAAAAAGTTTTCCAATGTAGCTATATCAGAAACTCTTCATTTTCTTAGCTAGAGATTCTTACTTCATAAATAGTTTATTTATATCTTCATTCTGCACAGCCTTGGACTTACATTTATCAACTTTCACCGTGAAGGTTCAAAAAAAAAAATAATTAAAAAAAACCTGAACAAACAACAAATTATCTGTGCAAACCGTGTATGCTGTCACAAGAAAGCATTAGGTCTGGGCTGCTATATGCAGATGATGAGGTAAACTGTCTTACCAAGGAAATACAGGTCATTCAAAGCTGACAAATACATACCCACCCACATATACAGGTAATATGTGAAACAGTAAATTTGCCCAAGACATAACTGTGGGTACTTAGTGATTACTTGAATGAGATGAACCTTTTTTTTTACGTTCCATCAGAAAAAGCTATGGAGTCCATCTAACACTATGCTGAAGTATTGGTACAGCTCAATGGCTCACAACTCATAGAATTACCTATTGAATCATTAATGCTACCATCTTTCTTCCTGTGAGTTCTCTTTGGAGATTTCTTGGTCAATTAATCAGTCTTAAATTTGTTGGTTCATACAACATGAAAGCATCACAAACTGAGAAGGTACTGTTCTGGGGTTCTACTACTTTCCTGAGTACAAATCCAAACATGGGTTTGTAAAATATTGAGAGGTTAATATGATGTTTCTTAGGCACCTAATTGTCAATGGGAATAATGATTACTGATAGAGCACATCATATTTAAACACACTGAATGATCAACACATTAGCTTAATTAGGAATCCAATAACTTTTTTTTTACCTGAATTGTACCAGAACTACTATATTTTGTCATACAATAGACCATATATTTAATAAGAAAAATATTATTTCTTTGTCTCTATTTTCATTCAAATACAGAGGAGGAAACCATCCTAAATCACTGCAATGAGGTTTTTTTTCCACTTCCTATTGAGAAAATGCTTTAAAAAGAAAAACAGGATCCATTTCTAATATTTTTAAAGAATTCAAAGCCATTCAGAAAAGAAATCATATGATCTGACCTTCAGTATATTGTAGATCTCTATATTTAGCTGAATTAGTTCTAATTAAAACACTTTCAATACTCACAAAACCCTTTGTCATATGCCAAAGGGAAGAAACAGCACTGCTCAAAGCATCATCAATGCCTAAGGCCTGGTGAATAACTGGTGAATAACTCATATGTCATCTGGCTGGATACAGCTGCATAGCCTTAACAGGTGATCAATCTTCCATGCTTCAGAAGTGGAATTATCCAACTAGATGTTCTAGCTTTGGAAAGAAATGCAAGTGTTGCTACTACAGTACTTCTGAAAGGATCCTCCAGGATCATGCAGAAGAACTGACTATGAGTTGATACTTTGCTTCCAGGTATGGTCACTAGCTCATCTTTCACAGGGAGAAGAAAAGGAAAACAGCCTCTGGACAATTCCTGGGAAGAAGGAAGGAAGAGGATGGGGAGATAATTCTTCCAGAGCATCTGAAACGATCTTGAGTCAGAAGGTTTGTTTCAGTATCTCAGTACATAGCTATAAGCGGGGTGAAGACTTCTGAAGACTTCTTGTTCCCTCTGCCATGCAAACACACCTTCAGTGGATACAGATTTTATTTTCCTTATCCTTGTAAGACAGGACTAATAGCTATACTTGCGATCTCTTACATCATACAGCCTTCTTCAAACTGTGCTCACAATCATTCTAAGCTGCAATGTCATAGCTAGCACTATGACTACAAGGAGATGTATGAGCATATATGTGAATACATCCAGCTCAGCTCAGCTAGAGTTGAGTGATTCCTCCACAGCACTGGTTTATTAATACATAGCAGGCTTAAGAGAAAACTACTTCAGGCGATAGAATGCGTAACAATTGGGAAAAAAATGGCCTGCCCTACAAATTAACAGCAATTGATGGGTATAAGCTCCAATACCAATACCGAAGGAAGAATTCTTAAGCTTTTCAGAAAGGTATTGTACATGTTTTCCTTTGAGAAAAGGAACAGTGAAGTTGAGAGTGCACAGGGAAAATACTGAATTTGTATTTTCACTAAAGTAGAAAAGTTTCCACTTGTATTTTCCATATTAATACTTTGATCAATGTTTCAAATACAGCACAGCTTCTTGAGAAAAAGCCATAGTCTAATGGCTGCTTACTGGCTTACCCTGAAAATTTGGTCATATCAGTACACTCTGCAAGAAGGAATATTTATTCATAAAAAATATTCTACTATATATTTATCTCAAGTGAAAATTCTTTGTAAAACATAATTCAGATTTTAAAAAGTTTTTTTTCCAAAATACGCTTCTACTGCATGTACATGTAAAATAACCCTGTACAAATAATGGTGTTTAAATTGCCTATCTAAAGAAAATGGGAAAGGTAGCAGGGAATTAATGAAACATTTAGTTTACCAGATTGATTTAAGTTCTTTTACAAAGCAAACACTCAGAATGACACATTGATTCAAATGAGACTGGAAAGTCTTACACAGCCCCTCTCAGTGCTTCAAGAAAAAAAAAAAAAAAAAAATTCTATCACAGTTGCACCCCATGCAAGGGTTTGCCCAAGGCCTTGAGCTCTGATTGCCCTGACCAGCCTGAAACCATCTTTCTATGCAATACTCCTCTGCAATCTCTTTTCTCCTGCTCCTAGGGGTTTGGTTGCCTGTACTCATGGCCAGCTCTGACGGAGGCAAGTCACAGCCTTGCAAACTTCTGTAACACCTCCTGTCCCTACAGCAATCCCTCTCTACAAATCCTCATGCACTGCCCTGGAGCAGTGCTCTGGGGACTATGGCCTTGTGTCCATGGCCATGGTTCATCATACAAATCACTTAACTGAGCACGGGGCAGTAAGCCCACTACAGCTTAGGGCTGACTGAGGCCATTTCTGTTGAGATGACCAGGGCTAACCTGCCCCAGAGACTGGGGCCTCGGTGAGACCTGGCTCCCATAGTTTTGTGACCTGTCAATTTGCACAGAAGGCCCCAGTTTCTACCCAGTCATGCCCCACATCAACCACTGCCTCTGCTGTAGATAGCAGGACCATCCAAAGGGGTCCCATAACACAGGAGAGCCCAGACACTTTGCCTTTCATCATCGTGCACACCATTTTCCTATCATCCATGCATGCATGGTTGCAGCAGCACAACCTCATTGTTAACTGACTATCAGGATCCTTGTGCTTCTCTCTGGGAAGGAGATAGATCCTGAAGACAAAACCCTGCCTCAGGATCTTTTGGAATGCTTCCTCTATTATAGCCACCAGTGGTGCCTAGTCCTATTCATAAAGGCTTATCAAAACAAATCCTGCCAAAGAAATGACTGATAGCCCCACTGTGCATAACTGTGCCTAAACAAGTAAATATTCAATTTGAAATGAAGTAGGTCACAGATAACAAACAGCTTGACAGCATGTAGCTGATACAAATTGCTAGCTCAACCGCTAGCATGTTAGAGTCAGAGACACAATGGCTGGCTGAACTTTCTGAAAGCTGCCTGTTGCTGTAAATCAGTTTCTAGAATCATGATACAATCAGCCATCCAAACAAATTTGTGAGACACTCAGCTGCAAAGCTGCTACAGCAAAAACAAGTCTAGAACATAATCGCAAGGTAATGTGTACCTAGAAACCACTCCGCTCCACATCCACAGAATACATACAGTCTGTCCCCTTTCACCTGTAATATATCTGCTGCCACCAAGCACTGAGAGTAACTTCAGAAGACTCTTCTGACAACTCCTGAAATGAAGAAGCTCCTGTGATAACAGCCTAGCAGTTGTAGTTGAAGATTAATGGTCTTTGCTCCATTTTGCAAACTATCAAATCAGGAAAACACAATTTGCCAGACAGCTCCAGTTAGATCAAGCTGCTCAGACCCTATACAGCCCTCGAAGGACAGAAAGTCTACAGCCTCTCCAGACATCCTGTTTCAGTGCTTGAACACCCTTATGACAACTTGTTTCCATTACTCTTGTCCTGACACTCTGCATCTCTGAAAAAGCTCTGGCTTCATGTCCTCTGTACCCTACTTTTAGGTACAGAAAGCCAGAAATAGGATTTCCCCTCCACCTTCCGTTCCTAGGGTTGAACAAACCCAGCTCTCTCTTGCATGTCATGTGCAAAACTCCCTGACCAGTTTAGAGGCCTCCACCACACTCATTCCAACATGTCCATATGCTTCTTGTTCTGGGAAGTCCAGAACTGGACACAGCACTAGGATCTGGTCTCACAAATAGAGTCGAAGAGGATCACTTCCCTTGACCCCTGCTGGCTACAGTCCTAACACAATGTAGGATGCAGCTGACTCTCTTTGCTGAAAGACCACACTGCTGCCTCATGTTCAGCCTTGGTGTCCACCATGAACTCTAATTTCTGCCACTATTTCTAGTAATAAGAGTAAAGCAGCAAATAGGAACTCAAGTAATGTTTTAATGATTTTATAAATAATCTGGAGGCAGTTGAATGTACATTAATTAAGTTTGCGAATGATACTAATCTAAGAAGAGCTGTGAACTACATGAAGGGTAGCGAGGTCTTACAGAGGGATCTGGATAGACTACAGAACTTTGGCGATCACCAATTGTATGAAATCAAACAAGAGTAAGTGCCAGATCATGCACCCAGGACAGGGTAATCCTGGTTATATATACAAACTGGGGGACAAAAGGCTGGAGAGCAGCCCCTCAGAAAGAGATCTGGGGGTTTGGGTTGGTGGCAAGTTGAATATGTGGCAATAGTGTGCCCTGGCAGCCAGAAGGGCCAACCATGTCCTGGGATGCATCAAGCACGCATCACTGGCTGGTCAAGGGAGGTGATTGTCCCACTCTACTCGGCACTGGTGTGGCCCCAACTCGAGTGCTGTGTGCAGTTTTGGATGCCTCAACATAAGAAGGACATCAGACTATTAGAGTGTGTGCAGATGAGGGCAACAAGATGGTGAAAGGCCTTAAGGGCAAGACTCAGGAGGAGCAGCTAAAGTCAGTTGGTTTGTTCAGCTTGGAGAAGCGAAGGCCAAGGGGTGACCTCATGGCAGTCTACAACTTCCTCATGGGGGGCAGCGGAGGGGGAGGTGCTGATCTCCTCTCTGGTGACCAGCAACAGGACACGAGGAGATGGAATGAAGCTGTGTCAGGGGAAGGGCAGATTGGACATTAGAAAAAGGTTCTTCACTGAGAGGGTGGTTGGTTACTGGAGCAGGCTCCCCAAAGAAGGGGTCATGGCACCAAGCCGGTGAGAGTTCAAGGAGCATCTTGGTGACACTGTTAGTCATATGGTTTAGTTTTAGGCAGTTCTGCAAGGAGCAGGGAGTTGGACTCGATGATCCTTATGGGTCCCTTCCAACTGTAGATATTCTATGATTCTAAGCATACATGGATGAGGTAACTAATTTTAGCTCAGATTTGGGACTAGTAATCTGCTATCTCCAGAAAGAGATCAGGAAGCAGACAGCTAACAGCAGCTAGTGAAAGGATTCATTTGATTAGATAAATTTTCTGCAACAAACTGCTATTAGTTTATTACATTCTAAAATGTATTTGTATTTTATCTTCTGCATGAAGTTCAAAGACATTGTGCTAATGTTAACTTTTCTATATTCATCTGTTTTATTTTACTTATAACACCTTGTTGATATTTCTGTTGCTAACCTACTTCAATTCTTCATTTTTAAATAACCCACTTTTATGAATGGAATTTGAAAAAAATCTGGTACAAGCAGAGATCTACTAATATGTACGTAATCCAAACAAGTGGGATATAATAATAAATGCTGCTTTAATCATAATGTGTTTTAGCATTTATGTATTCACAGAGTATTCAGATCACATATCAACTACCTGAATTAATTATGGGTATCTCATTCCTTACTGAATCTTTCTTTTTTGCACTGAAAGAAGTGCACTATGTTATGCTGCCTGTGGCCTCCCAGTGAAAAGTTGAAAGCCTCCACAGCAGGAAGCAATTTTTTTAATGACAGCTAATTTGAGTATCTGAGGAAGACCTCAAATGTGAAATTCAGAGTCATAGCCTATTGCATCATGGAAGCACAGAACAGGAAATTCAGAAAGAGCTACAATTTTAATGGAGCATTTTTAATAGAGAAACACTGTAAGTCCCTCATCTTAGAGATTTTGAGTTCTCTAGCTTAGGAAGCAAGATAACAGGCTGTTACGGTTGCATTGGGACTGTTATTTCCAGAGAATGTTGCCTCAGCAGTTTCTGAAAAATCAATCTAGAGTCAAGGGATATTAATTCTGAGCACACGAAAATAAGGCATTAAAAAGCAACTTTGAGGGTGTTACTGCTAGTTTTACTCATAATGATACATAATAGGTGCTTCCAAACTGGGATTTTTCATCTGCAAAAGAGCTTTCTCTAGACTACACATATAGATCCAGTACATGCAATAGCATTTTGGCATGAGGAAGAAATCCTATGGGAGAAGAGACACATGCCAGCTTAGTTCAGATGATACTGCAGTACCAACCTTGTTTTGGCTAAGGGAAAAGAGTGTGTCCCAGAACTGGAGTCCAACTGCCACATCAGCCAAGCTTAAACCACCACTGGGGAGAAATCCTTCCGGACGTGAAATGACATCTGCCTTTCAAATGAGCATTTACTAGCAAGTCCTAAGAGTAGAATTAGGGTTGGGATGACTGGAACAAAGAATCTAGTTATCGAGGCTTCAAGCAATGTCATATTAAGTGATCATATTGATACTGAAATAAAGCGTATTCCACAAAAGGAGCTAAAGTAGAATACTTTACTATGCAATTCCAAAGCTCTAGGAGAAAACACTCCACCATTAATTTTAAACCATAACAGTTTAACTGTAATAAAATGTCATTTTGTGATTATATCAATGCAAACAAGGGCTAGAACTGCCATGGATAGTGAGCGTATCCTCATTGCTCAAAGAAAATGGTTGTGGTTTAACCCCAGCCAGCAACCAAGTACCATGTAGCCACTCACTCACAATTTCCCCCTCCGGTGGGGTGGGGAGGAGAATTGGAGAAAGGTAAAAGTCGTGGCTTGAGATTAATAACAGTTTAATAATTGAAATGAAGTGAAATATAAAGATAATAACAACAACAACAATAATAATAATAATAAATATTGAAAAGGGAGAGAACAAAGAGAGAGAGAGGAACAAAACCCAAGGAAAAAACAAGTAATACACAATACCATGGTTCCTATTGCTAGGAACCATGAATGTGGTTCAGATCTTGTTTAAGGTTAGGTAACTATTTGCGCCTGCACAATACAACTGCTCACCACCCACTGACCAATGCCCATGCCATCCTCAAGCAGAGATCGGCCCCTACCATACAACTCCCCCCAGTTTATATACTGGGCATGATGGTCTATGGTATGGAATATCCCTTTGGATGGTTGGAGCAGGCTGTCCTGGCTGTGCTCTCTCCCAGCTTCTTGTGCACCTCCTTGTTGGCAGGGCATGAGAAACTGCAAAGTCCTTGACTTCACAGTAAGCACTACTTAGCAACAACTAAAACATCAGTGTTATCAACTTTATCCTCAGACTAAATCCAAAACACATCACTGTACCAACTACTAGGAAGAAAATTACCCCTATCCCAGCCACAACCAGGACAAAAGTGAAAAAGTATTTTTTTTTGCTATGCTGCTAATAAATTTAATTTATAAACGTTCCACACATTTCTCTGCAGCTACTCGTATTTATTTAATCATATTAAGTAGTTTGCTTTAGCTTTTTGCCCTCCTGATTTACTTTAAGGGGAGATCAGTCTTGGAATTTTATATGAAAAATTTGCAGTATTAGTTATGCACAAAACTCATTGCAGCAAAGATACCTGAACACATGCTCAGTCTTGAATCAAAATAACACAACGTATATATTATTATTATACATATTGTACAATTATACATATTGTGGACTGTTGCAGTGTTTCTGCTTCAAGCTTCAAGCTTTGCTATCTGGTAAATAAGGGTCACACTCCCTAAAATCAGTGAAAATGTCTCCATTGATTCCTTTGGATTTCTGATGAGTTGTAAATAAATTAATGGGAACTATCTGTGCTAACACAGCTCATTGCACTGAGATGCTAAATTGATCAGATAATTTGATGCAAACAATTTGCTCAGTTTCAGCACTTAAAGAGTTCCTGTTGTAGTCACAACCCTAGCAGACTGCAATATTGGGTGAACAAGTAGTAGTTCTCATTTGTTCTAACTCTACACATGTTCATTTTGTCATGGGACATTTTAGTAATGCTTAAGAATTTTTGAACATTAAATAAAACTGGAAATTTGCACTACTTAAACAAAAGTAACCAAAAGAAAAACCTTCAGCCTTGGATGTTACTAACAGCAGTCAGCAGCTTCTAAGGGGAAACAATCCTCTGAACAATTTACTATTCCCATGTTGAATAAGCTAAAGCTCCCACAGTTAGCATTAGTAAGAAACTGCACAGGATACTTTCGGTTTGATAGGTCAGATCTTTATCTTTAAATTACTCTTAAATAATCACATATATCAAGATAAAATAACCTGATCACATTTAATTTCCCACTAGGATATCTCTGAAAACCTTTCTTCTTCTTCCTTCTCCCTCAAAATTTGTGTTAGAAGGATCAAAATCACCTTTTTATTCCAGAGAAATGCACACAAATGTTACATTTCTTCATTTGTATGTAATAAAGGTAACACATATGCTTGAAGTTCAGTCTCTTAATAACTACTGTGCTGCTAATTGTCTCCCACATTGAGTTTTAAAATTTCTTTGCTAACGCAAGCATTAAGAAGCGTTATGCAAAGAAACAAAAAGAATATTTCTACTATGCAAATACAAAGTGATTGCACCCCCCAGAGCTCTCCCTGAAGACCGATAATTGTTAGTCACCTCATGTTCTTGTAAAGTCAGTTAAATCAGAAAGACTTTGTAGGCAATTTAACAGAAATGTTATTTAGTCTCTTCAGGAAACAGAAATAAAAGAGGGTTGTGATACCTTCTGTTCCCTCACCAACCACTCCTCAGTTTATAGAGCTAGGATTAGGATGGAAGGTTGAGCAGGAGTCTCTCACATCCCTGATGACTTTTCCAGCAAGACACCTGAACACTACAGAAAGAGAGAAAAAAGAAAGTAGCAAGAGAATCTCAGTCTAACTTCCATGGAGGAAATAGTGGCATAAATAACCTACTAATCTATGATGGAAACTGACAAAGTGCCATATGTTATGAGTGGATCTATTAAACTAGCCAATTTCCAAACACAACACAAGATTTTTTAATCACAAAAGGCTATTACATCTGCTCATAGTGGGCAAAACAAGAAATCATAGACTTTAAGTGCAGCAAGAAAGATCCAGACAGACACTACAGAAAAATATTTCTGATGGCATAGATAGTATCACTGTAAAAGATTACCTACAAGGGTTATGGCTTTAGGAACTTAGACAAACACCTGTAAGAAATTATGCGTACTGAAGTAGTTCTGCTAGCGGCAGGATAGAGTAAGCAGCTTTTGGGGATCTCTTTTCATAATGTGTCCCAATTTACCTTGTTCTCACAGAAGAAATTGTAGGATCTCTAAAAAACTGGTATTGTATTATTTTCCAAGACAATTGGATTTGAACTGAATAGTTTTTAAAAGTATTTGCTTCCAAGCAGTATTGCAACCTCATATATCAAAGACAATACAAAATTACAGCCACCACATCCAAAAACAAAGGGATATCTTTAACTACTGCAGTGCTTGTCTTAACAGGCATTTTGGGCAAACCTGATGCCTGATCTACCCATCCTTCAGACAGAGGGAGTCGACGTCTTCCTTGGATGGCTCAGTCATTGGACTGCATGTAGCAAACTATTTGTTATCATTATTGCCATCATAACCTGGCATCACTACTGCTTCTGTGAGTACAGGCTAAACAGCTAAATGTCAGAAAACTGGCTTGAGTGACGCAGTTCAGGAAAAGGGCCAGCGGGGAGGTGGGTAGAAATGTAGGAAAAAAAATGAGAAAAGCAGTAGTATTGTGGCTAGATTGTGCAGATCTTTACAGTTTTAATGTGGTAACATGGAATTTGCAGCCAGAAAAAAAACATGGTTCATCAAATATGGCCTCCTGCATAAGACACCACCTAGTAATTTGAACTACTGAACCCAAAAGTTGAATAAGAATGTATTTGGAAAATGCTTTCTGTGATTCATAAAACTTAGAAAATTCTACATACAATCACAGAAAAGTCAGTCTGGAAGACCCTCACGGTATGCTGTAATTAGTTCATCCAGTGGCAGTTTTACTCTGTCTTTCTAGCTGTATGCAAGGATGCACATCGAGGCATTGCACTGAGAAACTGAGGTGTGACACTGCATTACAACAGACCCAGCAGCAACATGCCATGTCGATTCAGTAAACCACAAAGTTCAACAAATGGCATCCTTCTGTAACAAAACAATGCGTTGCATGCTCCTTAAATTCATTATTATGATGGTTCAGTAAGTTACTACATCTGCCCTCTGCATCTACCAACAACAGGTGAAGAAAAAGGCAACTGAAAGGCAATGTTTTCACTCAATCACCTTCTCACTGATGTAAAATCAGCCTGATGATTGTTTTAATTACATTACAAGAATTCTGATATTTTCTTCTGTAACTTCCTTGACACTGCTAAAAGCACTTTGTCAGACTGTTTCTTGTCATCTTATTATTTGGGGGATGAAAGATATTTTCAATGAAGTGATTTTATTTCATGCTTTATTACCAGCTTTGACATAAATTTCCAGAGAGCCCCAAGGGCATTTCTTTTTACACTGTAGCATAGTCTTGTTAGCAATTCGGGTGGAATAAAACCACTCAGCTTCACTTTATGGTCTTGTGCCCTGAATTTTTCACACGGCACCCTTTCAAACTTAAGGAACAGTATTGCAGAACAACATTAAAATCATATTCTATTAATACAGGATTCCACTAACACATTAAGCAGCACTGTATTTGTAGCCTCTTGCTTGTATGAGTTATGTACTTAATAGTATTTTACAATTATTTTTAAAACAATAGTGTCTGTTCTGAACCAGCCTTAATTTTTTTCCATTCTGTTAATATACATCAAAAATGCTACTTCTTTTTTTTCTTTTTTTTTTTCTTTTTTTTTAATTTCTCTGGAAACAAGACCATGAAGCATCTCTAATGCAGTCACAAATTAGGAAACCTGCATTTACTTTCTGACAGGCAAGTTTATTGCAATTTCATATATTATCAATTCTTGCAAAAGCCAGTGGGAATTGAGGCCACTTGCCACCTCCTGGAAGTATTCAAAACTGAAAAGACAGCCTTATGGGAAGCAGAGATCATTTATAAACCAAGTTCTTCTGTGTGCAGGAAACGTGGACAACCCTGGATGACTTCTTTGATACCTCACCTTTGGCACTGTAGCCCACTGGCCATGCGGCACAGAGGAAGGCAAAAGTCCACTGTGTTTTCTAAGCTGAATGCACAGACACTAATGAAACAGCTGGATTTAGGAAAAACACTGCAAAATAATATTGACATGCAAGAGGATAAAAAACTGCAGCTGTTGCAAGTTCCTTACTTTAAAACAGCCAGGTATTTTTGTACCACAGCTGCTGCATCAAGACTGAAAATTTAATGTTACCTTTTCTGTCACTTTTTGAAAAGCAGTCACATGGTGGTGACATACCTAGAAACAAAAGCCAATTTTTTCTAAAATTCTCTGGTTTAAAAGAAGAAACTTTGCATTCACACAGCCTTTTCCAACCTGAAAGTCAAAACCATTTTCCCTCTACATGAAACTAATAGACTATAGCCTCCTCCTTCAAAATAGCACTGATGTGTCTACCTCTTTTACACATACCCATCGAAACATGACTTCTGCTGCTAGGCTTTATATTTTGATCTCTCTCTTTCTTTTTTCTTAATTGGGATAATATTTCTTGTTGTGGAAACTGATTTGTTGCTACACCACTTCCAAGTCAGTGGTCACCAACCAGAGTCATATTCATGGAAAAGACTCAGTCAATAAGGCAAACCGCTGACAAGCTCTGATTCACCTTAGATCACATAAAAATTGCACACTGCATCAATGAATTGACCACACAAAGTGACTACTTCTGTATATAAAAGAGGGAAACTCATCATCAGCTTCCACATTTCCTTCCTTTTCAGAAGTGAAGTGACATAATCTGTCAGAAACTCCTTACATGTGAACATGCCCACTTCCCATGTAAGAAGACCACACAATTGTCCACATTTCCTTCCTTTTCAGAAGAAGTGAAGTGACATAATCTGTCAGAAACTCCTTACATGTGAACATGCCCACTTCCCATGTAAGAAGTATCAGCTCATCTCAATACTGGTGAGAAGCATGACTTCAAGAAATAAGCAGCTTTTGGGAATGTGCAACCTCCAAAAGGCATATTATCAGTTCTTCAACCCCAGCTGTAAAATGTCTTCACCACGCTGCCATTACTTGGCTACAAAATGTGAAGTACTAGAGGTGCAGCTAACAGTTGAGTAGCAGTAATGCAAGCATACCTGCATGAAGGTGCCGTGAAGCTACATCGCAACACCCATTGCTCACCTGATTTGAGGTGTTAAAGGTGTTTCTTGATGATAAAGCAGGAGACTGCAAAGACACAGCAATGCCCCAGCCAGGTCTCTTTCCTGCCATTCTTAAATGATGAAACTGATGGCACAGGAGCAGAACACACAACAGAAAGCAGAATCTTTCTCTTTGCTGGTAACATGGCTTTTGGTCTTCTAAGGACAAATAATGCACCCTAGAAAATCTGTGAATTATAGTCAAAAACCTGCAACATCTATTACAACCATAATAGATAGAACTATGATCTTTCTGGCAGGAAAACAGAAGTTTGCTTATCAAATAATTTCTTTTGAACAGAACTTACATGCACTCTTAAAACTCATCTATCATTCATACTGTATACAGCACCCTACCATACCGAGATGTGTGACTAGTTTTTCTGTTAGCAAATTTACAAGAAAATTGCTACATTGACTGATATTTTCTACACACCTGTGTTTTAAGCAGTCTGATCCTAAGGACTGAACTGTCATTACTTCCCAGAATGCATCAAATCCTCCTGAAGGAAGCATAGTGGTGGCTTATTCGTTATTACAATTTAAGTCAGTAAGCAGCTGAGTGCAGGCACAGGTAAATTACCACCCTCATTTTACTGCCTGTAATGTGCATGTTACTTTCAGAAACATTTAGCGCACCAGTTCACTAATGATAATAGTATACGTTGGGATTTGTTCCAAGTATCTCAGTTTTTCAATCTAGATTTAGTAAACCTGCCCTCTCATTTTGTTGCAGTTTGAAAAGTGGATATGGTAAATTAACCAAAATAATAATCAAAATCAATTCTTAACTGTTAAGCAGTGATAAACCAGAAGACCTCACTGCCAACTGGACATCAAAAGACTAGCTAAGAGAAAAAACAATCTACACATTTTGACTACCTTTATGTCTAGATTTCTGCTCATTTTCTCATTGATAGTGAATAAAATAACATAAAAAGTTTACATTTCTGTTCCTGAAGATCATAACACAATCTAACATACTATCTCATGACTATGGCACACAAATCCACCTACAAGTAATTTCAAAAATTATTTATCAAAAGTATCTTCCCTGAGTTATAGGACCATTTTATCAGTCCAACAACCTTTTTTTTCAAATCCATGTGAGGAATAAAATCAGTTCCAGAAGATATAGTAAATATTTATACTTCTGAATCCTTTACTGTAAGAAAAGGTGACTGTAAGAGAGGAGAAAATATTTACTGTTTTATAAAGAACAATTTTCATTCTTCCACCATTCTGGAAAAGTAAATTTTTCATTCAGTTTACCAAATCAGATTTTTTAAAAGTATTGTGAAAGAAAGTTGCAATTGATAACCAAATAGCAATGAGATTTTAGCTAACTGAAGCTGTTGAACAGTGTGGTATTTCACCATGTATCTTAATAAAGCCTGCCACTTGTTTCCCAGTTTTTGTTCCTGTAGATGCCTTCTTTATGAACATAACCAAACTTGCTGTAGCAGGAGAAATATCGTCCACACTTCTACTTCATATATTTCAGCGCATCCAGAATTTCGTACATATATATTGTCCCACTTAAAAGACACTGTGTCACGTTCATTTTTTAGCTTTTTAGTTTTCTCTTAGGTTACCTTATGTATTCTTGGTAGGGCAATCAAATCAAAATAATTAACAAACATAAGATCTAGTTTCTCATTTGATAAGAAATTTAGTGTCTGATCTCTTTAAGCTTCCGGTAGTTCCTGGAGTTAGATTAGGCTGCTGCATAGGTTAGGTAAATGTTCTTTGTATTCATTTGGTAGAGCTGAGCAGGCATTCTCACTGAGCCATATGCTGGGAAAAATTAGCCAAAACATCTTATCCGGTGTTTCTTCTGATTCACCCTGTTCCCTTTCCTCTGGCCCTTCGAAAGTTTCTGCCTTCCAAGTCTACTTACTGACATGCAATTCAAATTCATTATAAAAAATTTTACTAGCCTTATTAAGAAAAAGTAGACCAGGTAATTTTTCGCTTTCCAAATGTTCAGTACAGTACTTCTACACATGCATGTCTCTAAATCTCTGGTGTTAAACTTATTGCACACTGCAGACCTTTTATTTTTCAGTCCTCTGTCTACTCTCAGTTTAGCGTTGGGTTTTTTTTTTAGTGTATTGCTTATTCCTTGCTCCCATGGCATGTATCATATCTGTCCCAAGCAGAAGTGCAACATCTGCAGTCTCTCCTAGGGCATAGGGTCCTCTGAGTGATGTCTTTAGTATGATGTCATTCATTAATTTTTTAAGAGCACACAACATTGTTCTAAAATGTCTTCTCTAAATGTTTTCTCTAAATCCTGCCCATTGTACTTGGTTTCCTTCCTTGGGAGGCAATCTCTTCTTGTGACACGTGGAGACTCAGAAACTCTCCTCCACCATAAAGCAAACAGAAATGTGACTACCAGAGCTTTCTGCAACTGGAACAATAGCTCTTACACATACAATGGCACAAAGTGGATCAGGACTGCTTGCCACTAATATTTACCCTTCCTTAAAAGAAATAAAAAAGTACCAAGGTAACAAGACGTTGGCCAAACACACAAAGAAACAAAGTTTGGAACTCAGATAGAGAAACTGAAGCTGGACAGTCACTGCTGGAAAACCACCTCTGGAAACCAACCTGATCGTCTCAGGAGAACGACGGTTCCCCGCTCTGCACAAAGCCACTCTCTCTGCTGATGTGCTCAAGGCACTTCTTAATCCTCTTACTTCAGATGGGAAGGCATTAGACAGTGCATTAGCATGTGTTTAAGCATATTGAAACCACTACAAAAGTACCAGCATGGAACATACCACAGGAAATATTTATTAGGGGAAAAAATGGGAGCAGTGAAGGATGGGCTGATGACACAAGTGATAAAAATGTTCCCCAATAATTTGTTTCAATCTGTACTTCAAATACAGCTCCTAGTACTCTGTGTGCCTGTTAGAAAATGAAAAACTGAGAAAATAGGATTATAAAACCATACCTAAACATGAGGGTATTAGTGAAATGGGTTAGAACAGGAACACACGCCTGGAAGAAAAGCACAGGGTGCAAAGCTGGACAGCATCTGCAAAAGATCCTAGTTTATCTAAATCAAATGAGGCCACTGTGGCCAGAGACGTATCCAATGTCAGTTCAGGCAACTGAGCACTGCACACCATTTCAACAGGATGGAATAAAAGCATAGCTTACCTGCTGAGTAACACCTTTCATCATTTATTTAAAACCAGTCATTTAAAGACAATCCTATAGATTTGTTAGTGAGTAACACAAAGTGAGAGGCCACCATGCAAGTCCTAGATTCCAGTGTTTTGTCAGATCCATCACTGTGAAAGCACTGATGCTACACTTAAAATTCTATCCACAGGATAAGAACTTTAAACTTTTCATTGAGAAGACATGGAATTAACTGAAAAGTTACTGTTGTTTATTACCAAGGTCCAGGTCATACCACAGCGATTTTTTTCGTCTGTAAAACAGCAAATCTCTCATTCTTACAAGTTCAGGCAAAGGTGTATCCTTGAACTTAACGATGTCATTTAGTTGCCTTGTTCTGGTGGACTAAAATAAAGTATGGAAATGACAAAGACACAACGATATTTTATATTCTCTTAATAAATTTACAATGTACATTGAAATAAGAGTTTGGCAACCATAGATAAAGCAGATAATAATAAAAATGTGCCATTACATATCAGCTTTTGCAAAGTTTATTCTGTTATTGAAGGCATTCTCTGCAGAGAAAGGCTGTATAAAAAAGGGTCGACTGGATGTCTACTGAGAAACAATATTGCATTAGCCTGTAAGACCACTTAATCCATTTGGAAACTGGGCAATTAAAAAACTAGCTTAGGTTATTGCACTTGCCTTCCCAATGTCTGTGGATTTACAGGAGCACCTTTCATTGAGAAAAAAAAGAACAGGGTTTCTTCTTTATTTTTTGGAGAAAGCCATAAAAGAGAAAAGAATACAGACACCTTCTGATGAGTGAATGTGTATATACAAAATTTTTCAAATTCCCTGAGGAAAAACAGGAAAATATTTATACTGCGCATCCGGTCATTTAATGCTGGTGTTATCACACTATCCTTAATAGCTCTCATGACAGGAAAATTCCTTCAGGTTGGCTACTGTACCTTTTGGGGAACTGTTAACTCTTGTTAACTCTGCAGGCTCCACTCCCTATCTGGCCCTAAAAGGTTATAGCAGTAGCTTCAGAAAAACATTTTTAGTCAGCTCTTTTAATAAATAATCACAATGTTCACCCTTAAAACATGTAATGAAGAGAAACCATACACAGGGGGCAATATTTGTCTGCCAAAAAAAGAAATATTGCAGACCTTTTGGGTTCCCCACCCCCCCGATATTGAGGACAATAATAAAATTCCCCACATCTGAGTTCTCACACCTCCGGAAAATAACATTTTCCTAAATGTATCTGACTTGTAGAGTACGGATATTCTCACGTGTGCTTCTGGGGTGGTGGTGGGGGGAGCCTTTACAAGAGAATTAACACCCCTTTCTGGTTTGATCTGTATTTAGTTATATTTTGATTTCTCAGCAATTGAAGTTTTATCTTCCTTCTGTTCTTTGGAGCTGCTCCCAGCAGCCATACATCTGGTTTGGAAATGGCAATATTTTTCTAGGGTAGCCCCTTCCTGTCAGGATGTGACAAATACCTGTTACGATACACAGTATGGTCAGTTATGCATCACATATACAGTAACCATATGTGCAATATATGTCTGCTAAGTGCGCTATCATACACTACACTACTGTTCAAATATTTTGCATTAATAAGGACTGACCTAATTTCAAAGCTACCCACACAAGATCAAATGGTTATATCAAACGTTACCTTCTAATACACTGTTAGACTAGCCGTGTTTTACCTGGCTGCATACTAATTTCAAAGCCAAACTATCAAGTACTAAGATGAACTGAGATAATTAATGTCTTGTATCCAACATTTTATAAAACATATTACAAGTGCAAAAGCCTAAAGGGACCTGATTATATTGTTTAAATTTTCATTTTATAATCCAATTAATTAAGAAGTTCCAAGAACAAAGAAGACTTCTCAGTTGAATGTAACCTTTTTTTGGTCAAAAAGTTGATTCAAGATGTTTTGTTTTCCAGTTACAAATGCCTCTAAAACGGCTTCAGTGGGACATGCAGTAGTAGTGGTACTTTGCGTGCTGAGATCAACAGCCCTCCACTGTCTATAGTCCCAAATAATTTTTTTCAAATAATTAATAATTATCTCAAAGGAAAGCACATTTAAGAACACCGTCAAAAGCACCTTCAAAACTGTGCCATTTGGTTCAAACAAACCAACAAAAAGAATCAGAATCAGAAAGTTTCACTGATGCTGTCTGCACTGCCAGTCTTTAACAGACCCTGTAAGTTAAGGTAACTTACAAAGGTAACGAACCAAGGTAATTTTTGTCCACTCACAATACCCTTCCACTGACAAGTTGGAGCGAGTAATACTGGACCTTTGCATATTTCCTCGGGACTAGATAACGCCAAAGAAGAGACAGCAGAGGACTGCTCACAAAGGAACACGCCCTAGAAACGGACTCCTTCTTCAGCCCTGGAAGTTGACAGCTTGGTGTTTTCAAGAGAAGGCGAACAGAAGCCCAGATGATGTACCACCATCCATCCCTTACTCCCCTTTTCCCCCTCTCACAGACCCTTCTCGACAGACAAACATGCCGGACTGGAGTGCAGACACACAATTTTGGCACCTTCAGGTGCTCGCAAGGGGTTGTAAAGGTAGCCGGGAAGCTAATCCACCGTGAAGTTGGGACTATTTCTGAATTAGCTTTCCAGCACCGGCGCCCGCAGCCCCCCGGACAGATGCTGAGCGGCAGACACCGCTTCTCACCGCGGGCTGTCACCGTACCTTAAGAAGTCTGACGGAGGGGAGGAAGGC
>NW_009595016.1:0-5041 GCF_000690535.1 Cariama cristata
GGCCCGCACGCTTCGGCACCCCTCACGTTTTTCGTGCTGCGGTGAATCCTCTTAGAAAGGCTTTGTCTGCTCACCTTGCAGTTTTGCACGCGTGCAGGCCTCCAGGGCAAAATCTGAGTGTAAGACCCACGTTGCAAACCTGAGCTTTTAAATCTTTACGCAGGGATCTTCCGTCTAACCAGATGAATAATCCTGGTTTAGCCGGGGACCAGGCACACACTTACAGTTGGTCGGCTTCATAAGCCTTAGCAGGTTTGAGGTCTGAAGATGTGGCTTACCCAGCTTTTGTTTAATGTTTGTAAGTAGTGCAGCAGTATTGATGCGTAAAATCCAGCTCTCCTGCTGGAAAGCTGTGGGGCTTGTGTAGCATCTTAAGTTCAAGGAGGCTGATGCATTTCCTTTTACTCTAGGCATCTAGGCAAGCATCAGGTATCCCTGGGCTGGCTCCAACTGATGAAAAGTAAGTGATTTCCATCTCCACATTGATCAAATTCAGCATTGGCAGAGGATGCTGTTCATGACCAGATATCCTCTTTGTGTTCCTCAGGGATGGCAACTTGCCAGATATCATTGCCAGCAGCAGTTTGCATGAGTTCCTGGTGAACCTTCATGAGAAATATGGCCCACTCGTCTCTTTCTGGTTTGGAAGGCGTCTTGTTGTCAGTCTCGGCTCCATTGATCTCCTGAAACAACATATTAACCCCAACCGTTTGTGTAAGTGTCCTTTACTTTGTCTTTGAGTCCATTTGTTCCCTTTGTCCTTGCTGGACATCTTATGTCAAAGGAAGCTGGTTTCATTCTAAGAAGGAAGAAAATGAGACTTAGTTTGCAGCTGAGATGGTGGTTTAGGTAAGTCTTTGGTCCTGCTTATTGGACTTGAATATCAGTGACCAAGAGTTGCTGCTGTCCAGTGGCCATCAAGAAATTAGTATGCTTCTGCCTTTTACCATCTCCCTGCAGGCAAATGTTTATGCAAAGCATCATGCTCATTAGTCACTTAAAGCAGCAAGGTGAAGATCCTGTAGCCACTTGGCATACATTTTAAAAGCAGCTTGAAATACAATTTAAGAGGGGGAACTTTGCTAAATTAAGTCTGAAAACAGCTGTGCTAGTTTGTGATAGATCACTTGTGTAGTTCAGTGTGGAGGTTTTTAAAGTATTATTTAAAGAAGTTCTTTAACTTTCATTTTTCTTTGCTGTGGAGAATTTTGTGCTGAAAACGTTTTGTGATCTTCCAGTCTTGGAAGTGGTCAGTGGTGCTGGTAGCTGAGTTGACTATCTTAGTCCCAGGAGGGTATTTTAATTTATGGTGTAAGCCTCTTAGGTGGGTGTTTTGCTTCCTAAGGTGATCACAGACAATAAGTTAACTCAGTTGATGTTTGATTTTAACCTCTTGTTTTTCCAATTTTCATCTTACAAGACTGAATGAGGTGCTGGTTACACACCTCTGACGTGATCCTCTAGTCTGTCTTTAGGCACAGGCAGATACCTTGGCATCACTTTGTGCTGGAGTTGTGATGGGTAAGCTTCTTGTACAGTTGCATGACAGACTCAAAAAAACTGGTGACAATCTGGGGAAGGAGTGGGAGTTGACGAAGATCAGCAAGACCCAGCGGATAGCAGTGACACTCCAGAAGGTGGAAACCCACCCTGAAAGATCTGAATGCACTCAAGTCTGTTTGGGGGAAATTGAGCAGACAGGCACTTTCTCAAAGCTTAGAGAAGTGGTGACAGGCCCCTAAGCAGGCGAGTTCTCAGACATGTACTGAATTTGGGAGTACCCAAATACTGGAGAAAAACAAATACAGCGCCTGGACTTAAATGCAGGAAATGAAGTGACCCAGGCAGCTACAGCCTAGTCTGGTGTCCTCCTATGGCAAGAGCTAAACATATTTGTTTAAGGTTGGGGATAAATAGGAAATGCATGTCATACTTCTTTGATAATTAGACTTCTAGACAGGGAAAGTGATAGAACTGTGTTTTGGTCAGGGTTTCTCTTCAGAATTTGCTTGGACACTGCTTGGGTCATCAGTGAAGCTGAGGTAATGGGATATGAGAAGTGAAAGAGGGAGCGAGGCTGGATTGTGTTGGGAAAGTGAAATGCTGGGTTGGGGAGGTGAAATACTGTCACTTGTGTTAGCAGCCTGCCCTGATGGCATCGTGCTGGCACCCCTTGTCAATACAGGGAAGCAGAGAGATGGGTACCCCTGAGGGCTGGGGTAGCAGAAATAGGAAGGAGAGGAGTAAAAGCAGGCTGCATTGATTGCTTGCAGGATGACATGGCCATGGAAAAAAGAACAGGATACACTGAGTCATGTATTTTCTCTGGAGAGAGGAAAGCATCTAGGCTATTGCACAAGATGAACATGAGACAGACCTGGAATCCTGTGTATGGCTCTGACCTCTGCACTCAGGCATGATTTTGAATAAAGCAAGTGTAAAGAGGCTGCCAGTTCTCTCCGAGGAGAGGGGAGCCTGTCATGCAGGAGGAGCCAGGGAAAGTATGTTCAGCCCATCAGAAGGAAGAGCTTTTGGGGGAAGGAAGAGCTTTTTAAAGGCAGCAGCAACAGGCTTAAGAAGGAGGGTTCTCATGATCTGTACTGAACTCAGACCTGAAAAAGCAGTGATGTTGGTTGTATCAGTGCTTTCCTTTTAGCACTAATGCTTCTCAGAAGTGCTCAGACTTTATTAGAGGTGAGGAATCTTACTGATTGTTTTTCCTGGAGCTTTGAGGTATAAATAACACATAGTAGCTGAGTGGCTGTAGCAAAACCCTTCCTGTACCATTTCCTGGTGAGTGGGAATAGATGTTGTGGTAGCTGTCAGTCATGAACTGGCTCTGGGCAGCTTGCAGTTTTGTTGGAGACCTGGTCTTGCCTGTATCTCTTCTGTGCACTCAGTGCTGTGCGGCAGGAGACAGCCCACTGTGGACTGGTTATATCCAACTCCTGACTCTCCAGCCCCACCTGAAAACCCTTGCCATGCAACGACTCAGTCTGCTGGGGTACCTGAGGCCAGAGCTGCTCTTCATAGATGCCTGCTTGTTGGTTTCTAAGTTTGAGGTTTGACTCCAAGTAGCATAGAAAGGTTAGTCTCGTCTCATGTGTGTGTCACAGGTATGGCCATGCTTCTTGGAGAGAGAGAGAGGGGTGCTGATAGTGCATCTCCCATGAGAGCCTTGAAGCTGGAGTAATTGCATTCATAGCTATTAACAGATTCTCAATGCAAGGAGACTGGTTTTCCTCATGCTTAAAGCAGTGTTTGAAGTTGGTGTGTTTTCATGGCCTCTTAAAGCTTGGTTGAGGTTAATTTGCAAGGAGAATTCAAAGGAAGTAAAACTTTGCTGCTAATACTGGTGGTTCCTGTGAAAGGCTGTGGGGAAGCAGTCCAGGCCTGCCAAGGGTGTGGATGTGGACTAGTTCAGGATTGCCAGGAGCAGTCGGTTCAGAGACCTGCTTGGAAAACTCCCATGAGTCAATGTTGCCTTTTGGGTTGGGACAATGAACCTGAAGCACGTTGAATGCTGGAGGTGGAGCTATGGGTCCTGGCCTGTTTGAGCAGGACAGCTTCACTGTTGTTCTGTGTGTGTTTGTACTGTGCAGCTTGAGGTCCTTTCCGTCTCTGATATTCAGTTCTGCTTAGCATCTGTCTCGACTATCCAGAGTTAGATCTTTTCTCCATAGTTACTTACAATAGTGTCCAGGACAGCACTCTCAGGTTCCTGGGATGAGGGAGAAGATTTCCTTGTAAGTGGAAGGCACAGTTGAAATTTTTATATGCTTCACCAAGAGGACCAAAAATGTAACCCTAGAGATGTTTTCAAGACAAGGACAAAGGAAGAAGTCTGTGGAAGTGCTGGCAGGAGAGAGCTCTGCCTTTAAGAGGCAGTTTGTGGCTTGTGGAGTCACTAGCCTCCCGCAGCTGTGGAGAAATAGCCATTTCCCAAATACTGCAAGGCAGGGCGAGCCCTCAGCAAAGGGCAGCCTGGGCTTTGCAGTCCTGAGTTCACAAGAGTGGGTGTATCAATGGCATGAGACTGCCAGTTTACACTAGGAATGGGGGAGAAAAAAATGGAGCCCATAGCTGATCCAGCAGTTTTCCTTCATATGCACCAGGAGAACTTTGCAGTTTCTGCGGGTGATAGTGCTAAGCATCCGCTGACCTCTCCAAATGCCTCTGTTTGCCAGATTTGCTGCGTGGACTTTGCCACCAGCCATGTGTCTTTCTGGCTACCCCAGTACTATGCCTAGCTTTGCCAGGGCCAGTCAGCAAGGACGCATGGCATGAATAGCAGCAGCCACTTCATGGCAAAGTACCTTGGAGGAGGAATTGTCAGCAGCAGCTAGAGTCATAACAGCCTGCTCCATGCGGAGAGCCGCAGGTACCATCTGCTGTGCCAAAAGACAGATGCACATACTCCTTTATCATTCAAAGTGGGAAAGAGGGTGAGATGCAGAGCTTAAAAACATTGGAAGAGACATGATGTGAGAGAAAAGCATTTAGGGAAGTTTACCATAGAATCACAGAATGGTTTGGTTGGAAGGGACCTTAAAGACCATCTTGTTCCAAGCCCCCTTCTATGGGCAGGGACACCTTCCACTAGACCAGGTCACTCAAAACCCCATCCAACCTGGCCTTGAACACTTCCAGGGAGGGGGCATCGACAACTTCTCTGGGCAACCTCTTCCACTTCCTCACCACCCTCACCGTGAAGAATTTCTTCCTAACAACTAATCTAAATCTTCCATCTTCCAGTTTAAAGCCATTGCCCCTTCTCTTATCACTCCATGCCTTTGTAAAAACTCTCCAGCTTTCTTGTAGGCCCCTTTCAAGTACTGGAAGGCTGCTCTAAGGTCTCCCTGGAGCCTTTTCTTCTCCAGGCTGAACAACCCCAACTCTCTCAGCCTGTCTTCATAGGAGAGGTGCTCCATGCCTCTGATCATTTGTGTGGCCTCCTCTGGACTCGCTCCAACAGGTCCAAGCCCTTCTTGTGCTGGGGGCTCCAGAGCAGGATGCAGTACTGCAGGGGGGATCTCACCAG
>NW_009595017.1:0-8975 GCF_000690535.1 Cariama cristata
AAGTATATATATATATGGTCACGACGCCCTGCCCTCTCCCTCCCTCCGCAGGTGCCCCTGTGCATTATTTGATATACAGCTGCGGTCCCCAGGTGCCCCCGCAAACCTGGTCGCTGCCCCCCGCCCAGGGACGGGGACAGGCATGGGGACCCCCTCGGTGGAGGAGCGGGAGGGTCCGGCGGGCTGGGGCCTGCCTGTCCCACCGGCTCCGGGGCTCTGGGTGTACAAGGGCCCCCCCAGCCCCAGGGTGACAGGTACCGTAGGCAGTTTGGCTGGAGCGCAAATCCTGCCTTGCCTCACACGCTCATCACGAGTTAGTAGAAAGCTGCGGCAGCCCAGATGCCTTCCTAGACATCCATTCCTCCTACTCGGCCTCCGGCAGAGAAAAGAAAATAACAGGCAGCGCTTCTTTCTGTGTGGGTGGAGGAAGAGAAAGGACTATCTGTAATCAATTTGTTGAAGGGACACTGACTTCTTGGGTTTAATTACTATTTTAGTACTTTCAGTGTAGCACTGGGTTGTCTAGCTGCCACAGAACTCACTTGGTGGCTTTAGCGCAGTGCTTTTAAAATCCTGCATTCTTGCTTTGGCTTTTTAGTAAAATCTTCTCTCAGTCCTGATATGTGCAAAGAACCCATTCAGGAAAACTCAGTTTCCAGAAGGGTGATGTGGACTGTGCACAAAATGCTGGACTGGAATAGCAGCATTTTGTATTTGCTCCAGTCGTTCTGCGTTGTAATGGCAGTTTCTTATAACAAGTGAACATCTGTCATTTAGGAGGGTTTTGTGGTTGGTTTGTTTTGGTTTTTTTTTTTTAAAGTTGCTAGTGTTTCTTTAAGTTGGCTTTTTCCTCTGGACGAGAGGTGGAGCATCATCAAATCCCAGGGCTAAATCTTGCAATCAGCACATGAACAGAACTGTCCTTTGGAGGAAATGATGCCTTGGTGGGCAAGGAAGGGACTTGTCATATCGACGAATCCATCTTCCAACCAGAACTGCGTTACCAGCAACCTCTCGGTAGGATTCTGTGCAAACAGGATCCCCAAGCTTTGCTTGGACTGAGGGAACTGCTGTGGCAGTGCTGTTTAACGTCGTACGTACGGCAGCATGTGAGAAAAATGTAAAGGTGATTCACGTAACGGTACTCCCTTCTCTTTCTCCTTATTTAACTGTTCTTTCTATCTGAATTACTGAGTGGAACCTCACATACAGAGAGGTGTTTGTGTATTGCTAAGAGAGTTGAGGATGAAAGCTACATAATATGAGGATATAAATAATACAATTTTTAAGTAATTGTGATCCCATTCGGTTTGAATAAAATTTTCTTCCCTTTCTGGGATAAAAAGCTGAAAAAAATCTTACTGAAAGTATACTGCTTTTTTTTTTTTTTTCTCTAGAACTGTGTGGAGAAATTCTTCAGCCATGGATGTGTTCATGAAAGGACTTTCCAAGGCAAAGGAGGGAGTCGTAGCAGCAGCAGAAAAAACCAAGCAGGGTGTGGCAGAGGCGGCAGGAAAGACGAAAGAGGGAGTCCTCTATGTGGGTAGGTGGGCGGCAGAGACCACATCACTGGGCATTGTACCCTGACGTTCACAGCTGGATCCTCATCAGAGCATTTCTCCTGCAGAAAACCCCCGTAATCACTCATAGGAGACCACTGCAAAACAAACAAGAGGAGAGTTGTGCCCTCCTGAGCTGCAGGTCTTTGAAGCCAGACATTGGTTCTCAGGTCACTGCGTCAGGCTGGCCACGCGTTACTGCTCCGGGCAGCCACATCTGTAACCCCATCCTGAGCGAGGTCCTGTGTAGGAGATGCCTTAGAGTACAGGTCACCAGCTGGCACTCTCTTCAAGAAGTTTGCTAGCTTAAGGCTAAAGGGGTAGTTGGTACGATACAAATAAATTTAAAAAAAAATATGTAAATGCTGAAGTGGATGGTAGCTTCACAGCATCCCATAGAACACGTGGGTTGTAAGTGGAATTTTAAGAGAAGAAACTCGAGAGGTTAATTCAGGAACTGAGTGTAAGCCGTGCTGACTGCTTGGCACGTCAATGGTAACATTTTGTATGGCAAAGTGTCATCTCCTCATCTTTTGAAATTAACTTCATGTCCCGTGCTTACTGTTGCATATCCATAGCAGGTATTTTCCATGACTTCTCAGGGAAGAGCCACTACAGTTAATGAGGTAGGGCAGGTAGACCCCAAGGTAGCAAAGCAGTTGTTAAGTGACTTATCTAGGCCACACAAGAGTCTTGCACAGAGCCAGGGATAAAATTATTTTCAAATCGCGGATCGGTATGTTGATTGCACGATCATCATATTCCCTTAGCAAGTATCAGGCTTTAGAGGACTACCTTGCAAATACTGCCATGAAAAACTGACAGGAAAATAATCTGCCAAGATCATGTGAGTAAGTGGTCATTTAAAAAAACCCAAACAATTATGGATCTGTTTCTCCTATTCATCAAGTAAAGTCCGTCTATAAAAGAATGGAGGGGAAAAGATACTCTTTTCTGTAGGTCCTTTTTTTTTTGCTGATTTTGTAGCAGGTCAGTACTGTAATGGACGCTGCGTGTACCTGGGGAGATGGACACACATACCAAAGAGAAGTTAAACGGCATTGAAAACCAGAGGCATTTCTTTTAAACAGGAGCGCTGAGGTCTCTGCAATTCCGGTGTCTTTTCAGGATTCCCTCTGCCCTTGCAGGCTAGTGCCAGCCTGTAACAAATAATTTCTGCTCCAGATAGTTTGGACTACTCACTTGGAATACACTTTGCTCCTGCCGAGCCATAGCAAAGCTCGGAGCTTTGCCAACAGAGATGGCAGTCATTTTGAAAACTCATTGTAAGATGAGTCTATTTTAAAATGAGCGTCTGCTCATTTTCAGTATATCAAAATAGATGTTCTTTCACTGAACATTGTGCTTGATATTGGAGTTATTTTTCAGGGGTCGGGCTTGCTTTTTTTTTATTATTTTGTTTTCTTGTAGTTCCTGACCATGCTTCTGGGGTCACTGATTTCTCTGTATTAGAAACCTGCATTGTGTGCTGAATTAATCTTTGTGCCTGACCTGTTCTCCAGACTGAAATAATATTTGAACCTTGTTCTGCTCCCAAAGGCAACAGATTTCCTGTTGTCTTCAGAGACAGTTTTGCTGAGGTTGAACTTTGGAGGGCAGGCTTGCTATTTATTCCAAGAATAAAATACTGAGGACAACGGAGGCCTGAGCCATGATAGGGACCCGTGCATATGACTGGAGTGATGGGGAAGGATCATTCCCACAACAGATGCTGCCTTTCAGGAGGAAGGAGCTATATGCATGCACAGTTTGAGTCGTGCAGGTAAAAAAGCCTTTGGTTGGCAGCAGTCTCCAGGAGCCTTGGCAGCTCCCGTCTCTAGGTGGGTGCTTGACCATACCTGCTTGGAGGGAGCCACGGTTTCCCCAGCTGAAGTTTCAACAAGCTCAAGTAGGGTAAGGGGGGAAATGAGGAGCTGGTTTTTTCTCTATCTGCTTCCCAAGCACAGGGCAGGAGCGGCTCTTCTCCTGAGCCGCATTAGCAAAGGCTGGTACGAGAATCTCGTTCTGTAGGCTGGTAATGGTTGCAACATGAAAGGTAGTGAAACGCCTTGATGAGAAAAGGAGAGGAGCAGCACACTGCATTGGAGCTCCTGAAGGTTTCTCCCTCCCAATCTTTATAGTTGGGTTTTGAGATAGGGGTTTCACAGCCAGATTATGCCGCGAAAGCTGCCTGACATCTTGCAAAAAAGAACCTAACAACACTGGGCTGAGAGGGACCTGTTATCGTTTTCAGTTTCAACACTCAGCTCCAGAACATTCAGCCTTCCCTTGCTGCTGGAGAATTAATAAGATGCAAAGTCTGTGGTTCAGATCCCCTAGGTGATACGGCCTCCCACTGACATCAGTGGAATTTAAGTAAAGATGGAAAACATCTGGACCTTTCTGTCCAGGCCGCTGCTAGCGATTATGTGAAAGAATATGCGTATCATAATTCTACCTGCTAAGAGTTCTATTAACAAAAGCTGCTGCTTGGGATGAAATGTGGTCATTGTAAATTTTCTTTTCTTCTCTTCTTTATTTTTTTTTTGGCACAAGAAATGTTCCCTTTGGCACAGGGGGAACTTTAGAGCTGTGAGGGAGAGTGGCAAGGATTAACTGGGGATTTTTTTCCCTCTCCATGCTGAAGTCTATTCTTTCTTCCGTCAGTCCGCTATCTTTGTCCTGCTTTTTAATGCCCAAGATACTGTTCAATATAGTCTATAGTGTGTTTTTATTCTTTCAGGTGTTTTTTTCCTCATAAATTCCCCTCCTGATGTACTTTGGCATTGGCCAGCTGAGATCAGTGGCTCTGTCTTGACTCATACCAGCACAGCATCAGGACCTTTCTTGATGTCAAACAATGGCAAGATCATCGATTAGAAAGGAGGACTGAGGCTCAGCAGTCCTGTGCTGCATCATGTATGCCATAAATTTAAAACTGGGTCTCTATGTATCCTTCAAGAGCTGTTGGTGTGAAGCAGTGAGGAAACAAGTAGCAATACTTACCCCCACTTGCTTTGAAAGCAGGAACTGAGAGTACGGATGCTCTTGCATGCTCTTTGGGATGTACAGCTCAAGAACTCCGCCGAGCTCTGTGTGTGCTACCAGGGAGCTGAAGTTTTTGCTCAATTGACTCTTGAGTGCATGTTCAGTGCTCAGGAATGGGAGTTGCCAGTCTGATCATTTTTGATGTGTTATACCCTAGCAGAACAAAGGTATCGGGAGCAGCGTGGCTAGCGGATGAGTTGTTTACTACTCCCTGGCACATGGCCTTAGAGTAGAGCAGTGCAGTCATGACCTATTTGGCAAGACCATCCAAATTCCTCTGCTGCACTCTCTTTTCATGAGGTTTCTTATTTTCCTTTGGTAGTAGAAAAGCCAGCGGAGTAGTCGAGGGACTCAAGGTCTGTCTGGTGGAATAATGGGCATCAGCACTTGGGAGCAAGTCTTTTCCTTAGACGAGGATTTCTCCTTCCCCTAATCTGGGCTTATGTCTCCCTGTCTTTAACCAGCTCTCACTAGGCAGCCTGGATCTCAGGGAGGGCTTGCTTGAAATAGTCTGGTCATCTCTCAAAAAGCCCAGAAATGAGTGTATTGCCAAACTGCTGATAGACACTTTCTTTTTGGCATAATGACAGTGATCATCGTAAATAATGAAATGAAGAGAGTCTATTGTATTTTTTTTTGTAATTACAAAAAGGCAAAAATTCTGGTTTTGGCTTCTCCCTCGCTTTGCACAGATGGGTATTATAGGAAGGACAAGCAACATTACCATGTCCTGCTATTGCTCCTGCATCACCTAAGTAGTGTAGGTCAGTGTCAGGTTCCTTGGTCTTTATGTTATCCCTACTCTGATTCCTCTGTTCCCCTTGTTATGCAGGGTACAATGAGCAAGATTATTGATGTTTTGGGAACGCCAGAATGAAAGACAGCTAGTTTCTCTCAGAAGCAATGTGGATGACCAGCTTGCCTTCACTGCCAGCCAGAAGTTGTCCTACTGAATTCAACTGTTGTTATTTATAGGCCTGTTCTGGCAGATCCGAACGGACTTCTGGATCCCGTTGTAGCTGTGACTGCAGAAACAGCTCCTTCCATGCAAGTGTGCAGTAGTGGGGCAAACAGCATTGAGCTCTAACATATGCTGTAAGGTCTGGACCACTGCTTAGCTGGTTGGTTGCCAATTAATGGATTTGGCTATACATATCTCTGCTCTGTGTGGGTCTGCGAGCCTAGCTTTCGTTAAAGAAAAGCTTGTCTTCCACTAACAGAAAGAGGCTGGCATTTCTGTATTAGTTGTGGTTATAGCAGTGTTATGTCACGGTAGGTGAAGTAAGAATCCACTTGCATGTGTCCCTTTGGAGATACAGGCATTGCAGAGGTCCTCAGGGCATTCTGTCGTACCATCCACCTCTGACCAGCCCTAGGGAGCTGAGTACTCGCTATTCACAGGTTTCCATGTGTTTAATAGCTTGGCTTGCAGACAATAACTTGAACAAGATGAAGAAGATACTAGCCAGGTCTAAAAATGCATTTAAAATCATATGCTTAATATGAAGTATTCCGACAGATACACCATAAGCCTGAAATGGTGTTTAGTCTCTTTCTAGAAGTCGGTAGAACCATCATCTGCTTGGATTCCAGTATGTGTTCAAAGTGCTTTGCTTCTTCAGGTGTCATGGTGCCGCAAGATTGAGAACCAAAGTCCTAAAACAAGTCTTTAGTCGTTAACACCTTGGATTTAATAAAATGGACAATTCTTTCAATGGTAAATGTTTTCAGTGATCGAAAACAAGCTTTTGTAAAAGAGAAAATCAGAATAGAGGGGGAAGAAGATTTCTCAGCTGTAGTTAAAGGAGAATGTCTTGTTACTTGATGCAACATCTTTTTTTTCCTCTTATCATGGATTATTATTCTGCTCTTGCTTATGGATAACAGAGCCTTTTCAATGTTGTAATCAGTCTGATAATTTCTCAGTTGTAGTTAAAGGAGAATGTCATGTTACTTGATGCAACATCTTTTTTTCCTCTTATCATGGATTATTATTCTGCTCTTGCTTATGGATAACAGAGCCTTTTCAATGTTGTAATCAGTCTGATACTGCCATGAATACATGGCTTAAGTTCCACAAATTGGCACTAGTAGCAAGTAGGACATACTGATGAATGAACTTATATTGTATTTCAGTGTTTAATTGTATTATTGAAAAGAATTGTGGACAAAGTTTCTTTCTTCTAATATATTTCTGCTCATTTTCTTCTAATACATTTCTCCTTATATGAGTTTGTATATTATTTTACACAGTGTTAAGCTAAAATGATGTTAGAAGTAAAGTCAGAAGTATAAATTATGATGTCTCAAATACTGAATGACATACAGACAATAAATTGCATTACAAATAAGGTAATTTCTGTGTTGGTAATAAAAAAAGTCATCCTATCTCTGGCAGACTAGGGTGAGATGATAAACTGGGAGCCATAAACTCTTTGTAATGCTTAATTGCACATTGTTAAGCATCATAGTCCACAGAAGGACGCTAATCCCTGAAATGTAGCCAAATTATAAAACCTGACAAGGACAAGTAGAGCTCGGGTAGGGAAAAAGACATGGAGTTACGCTTTCAACAGCAATATGTACTAATTTGTTTCTCTTCCCATTGAAGACACAGGAGATTGTTCCCTTTCATGCAGCATCGTAAAAAGTCATGGTATTTTTGCATGGGTGTTCCAGAAATTGGTTTGGTTTTCAGAGTGGCAGAGTTACATTGCTTACACAGGTCTTGCATTGTCCCCATCTAGTACTAGCTCTAGGTTGCTGTCTGCACAATCCTTACCTAAGTTGTGACAGGTGCTGGTGACAGGAGGACACTGGATGCAGCAGACCTTGGGTTGGACCCCGGCGGCATTTTCATGTATGAGTACTATCTTCTGTTTAATGTTTCCCTTTCAGATTAATTTTTGTCTAAATCTGGCTGGCACTACCAGCTCCCCATGATTTTAACCTCTGGGTCTTCCTGTAGTTCAATAACAGTTGTTAACCCCTAAAAACTGTGATCTGGAGAAGAGCTGTAAGATGAAATTGTAAGGATCTTCTGGAAACTTTGGCTCTGATCTTCTGCAAACGCATGCGTGAGCCTCCTTAGGTCATGCACACGCTTTCTGTGCAGTCATCCATATGAGTTTGCAAAGTGGGAGGCTTAATTAACATGGCTATTAAGAAAATGGCAAGGAAGTCAGTACATACAAGAAATAAACTGCAGAAGTGTTTCCTGTATTATTCACCTTTCCACAGCCAATAGACATTCATGCAGTTGCTGTTTATTGATGGTTTTGCCCTTTCCTTTAGATTGAATTTCTGTTTAATTAATTTTAATCATCTTAGAAAATACTGTATGCTTCTATATGTAATCTATATATTCATCCCTCTTTATCATCCATTGAGCCTTTACCAGTACTTAAGAACATGTATTTTCAACCTAATATTGTTCTTTGTTTAGGTTCCAGGACCAAGGAAGGAGTTGTTCATGGTGTCACAACAGGTAAGACAATTATCTCTTAATTTCAACTGCTTCCCTACGTTTGATTAACCAGCCATTTAGTCTGTGTATTTTTCTGAGAGCACTCCAATTTATGAAAGCTAGAAAAACAGAAAAATTGAGAGGCAGAAAGCAATGCTCATTTTGTCAAAAAGCATACATTGTTTTACAATCAAATATGTAGATTATACAGTTCTTTCTATGCAAGAAGGGTTTTTTGAGGGGTGTTCTGATCAAAGTCAGGCTGTACTAGTATGAGCCAGGAGCCTAATGAAACCAGATTCCTGAACAGAAGGAAATAACTTTCTTTTGTGGAAATAGGTAAATCAAGGGTCTTTCTGTTGTTTGTTTATTGCCAAAGGTGAAATATTCTGGAAAGTTACGAACTAGTTGGCATAAAAAAGTGAAGTCTGTCTTACTTTTTTTGTAATATGAAGAACTTTGACCTATAGAAACTGAAAGCCTGGCTTGGGTGCCCAGGTTTGTCTCCTTGTGATCTGAGGAGGCGGAAAAGTGGGATCTGGAGACAGGGAATGCCGCCGGAGGAAGGCTGTGGAAGGCAAAGCAGGGAGGGACTTGGGTTCATGGCGGCAGGGCTTCGCTGAGGTAGGAGGCCGTAGCTGGGCAGGAGCGGTGCTAGTGGAAGAGACAGGAATTACTGCAGCAAATGAAGGAGGGAAAATGACGTAGAAGGGGGCTCCTTCATGCAGTAGGCACTGACAGAGCTGGGTAGAAAGGCAAAAGCCCAGGGAGTGTTTGCAGTTAAGGCCAACGAGGTCAGCAGGGCGTCCACGCTGGAGGCCTTCAGCCTGCCCACGGAGGGGCTGCGATGCAAAACGGAGCTTCACCTCCGCAGTCGCCAACTCGGCCCTGCCGCACAACGG
>NW_009595018.1:0-29575 GCF_000690535.1 Cariama cristata
TATGGAGAATTATGGTTCAGTGTGTGTATTGTGAGTGTGTGCATCGCTGGGGCTGACTCACAATACGGAGGTGTGGTGACCTTGTCACTGATGGATGGGAAAAAATATTTTTAAAAGTGTAACTACACGCATTTTTCAGTGGTATTTGAGGCAGTGACTTTCTTAGGCAGGACATTAACATCATCCCTTATTGGGAGCTTAATATTTTTCTGGGTTTGAGCCTGATTGTCAGGGAGCAGCAGGACAAGGTTGCTCTGCAAGGGAGACTGCGGGCAGCCGAGGGTGACACCAAGAGTGCAGTCCCACACCACCCAAACAAGAAGAGTGGAGCAATCTGGTGACAGTATCCAGGGACAGCCGTCAGCCCCGTTTGCCAGACAGGCCTGTAGTCATCAAGCAAGTCCAAGGTCAAGTCAGCCGGTCAGAGCACATGGCCAGGTGCAGACCTACCCGGAGCGCGGCTCAGGCAGGGACCAAGGGAAAGACTCTGAGCTTCGGCGTAGATCCCAAGCAAAACAGGGAAAACCCGAACCAGGCTTTTCATAGCTCTTTCCCACACGGCTCTTCTCACAGCTCCCTGGCAGCACCGCAGTGCCCTACGCACAGCCGGCTGACCCCCGCGGAAGGGCTGGAGAGGTAGTAGCGCACAGGGCCTTCGTGCTGGCCTTTGAGTATCATCTCTTTGCCTGGAGGAGGTAGCTTCAGTCAGCAATGCTTTCTTCTCTTGTGTTCTTGGACATATTTGTTGACAACTGTGAGGCTGTGAAAACATTAATGAACTTCTGATACAATCTGCTTCACAGTTTGCACTATTATCTTCATGTATATTGAGCTGGATGGGAGGAAAGTAGATCCCTATTGGACTCCACAAGTGAAGATTTTGGAGGAAAGAGCAGCAGAAGGAAACCACTGCGACTTGCTCAGCTCTGTCACAGGACAGCTCAGTACAAAGCTGATATTTTCTGCTTTCAAGAGGCAGTAGGAGTCCGCTGATGATCATACCAGACCTGAAGGGAACGTTCAGCAAGGCTTGCAGATCTATAAAGGACAGTGGAGTCTCAGCCAAGCATAAACCACCAACAATTTTTCTCTCTAGGTAATATCCATCCTACTGCAAGACTTCAAAAAGTCTGATTTTTTTTTTGGAGTTTTTGTGGTATGATAGCTCCTTCAGAAAAGTGAATTCTGCCTTTTTTTCCTTTTAACTGTGGTGAAGATAATTAATGTTTAACAGAAATATCACGCAGTTCATCATTTTAACAAAGAACAATGCGGGAACCATGTTAAGGACTTAGAGGGAAGGGCAAGGAGCTCTTTGTGTATATCACTGTTTCTGTGCTGGTAATGCTGTCGTTTTAGAAGTTTTACATATTAAAGAAATTGCTGCCAGGATGATAATTAATGATATGCTCAAAAGCACGGCTTGAATCAGTGCTCCCCAGGGGCCCGAGCAGAGGTATCAGATGTTGAACACCTTTGTGAAAAGGCAAGTGTAATACTAGGGCAAACAAGAAACATTTGCTGTTCCGCTTTACAAGTTGAGGGAAGGAACGGTGCAACGTTAAGGCATTAAAGATGTCTCATTTGGATTAATGAGATACATAAACAATTCCCCTCACAAACCGGAGGGGAAAGGAAGTATGATTGTGTGATGGAACAGCAAAAAGAAGGCGAGAATTAACAGCATCAAGCATATTGGAGAAACACAGGAAAAAGGGGTGAAGAAAAAGCCAATGAGACAAAAAGAAGAGAGAAATTAGACAGAAAGAAGAAACTCACTGAAAAGGACAAATAGCTGGGCAAAAAGCTGCTAGAAAAAGATGCATTTATTTTGAGAAGATGGAAAATGCTATGTATAAGAATGCTGGAAAACATGAAAAAGGGGAAAGAAAACATTGAAATCTAAATCGTATCTTCTGTAAATTGTATAGTACCAAGAAGACTGTCAGATACGAAGACATTTTTTAATTAAGGTATTTGCTGAAAACAAGAGATTTAGTTCTAAAGCTTAATAGTGATTTTAAAATTTATGTTTTTTGAAAGGTGGACCGTTTCTCAATTTGTAGAAGGACCATAGGAAAGGTGTTGCATCCTGACATTAAATTCCATTCTGAATTTTGCTGGTGGTAATTCAAAGCTACGCATTTATATTTAGCAGGAAAATAGGAACTAGCTAGTTCTTAGAAAAGTTACCATCTCAATATTGCTAAGCAAATGAAAGTTTATTGATATCTTGGAAACTGTGTATGGTTCATGGTGTCATAAGAGAGACAAGTCTATGTTCGTGGTGTAATAAGTAGAATATCAAATAATCCAACAGCTATATCTAATATTAGTTTACAGATTCACTGATTAAGGCTAGGAAGTGAAGAATAGTGTTGCCATGGTGAAGTCTATACAATAAAGCGCAAGAAGAACGAGCTAGTGAATAATTGATACATGTCTAAGATTAGAAACGATCATTTACAGTGTGCTCTTTGATATTCATGCATGCTTTTTACTTTAAAAAACCTCAGCGAAACACATTAGCATAGACACTGACAGGGTTTTGCATAAACTTTTAAGCAAAGTACTGATGGCTTATGTGTGCAAGGACACACAGATACAGAGTTACTGCAGTGCTAAGACTGAGAATTCAGGCATAAACCAAAAAGTTCAAAAATGGAAGGCTTTTAGCATGGGATGTATTTGGCCAGGCTGCATGTATTACTGTATTCTTAAAAATATAACAGAAATAAATAGGAATGTGTCCTAAGATTCAGTAAGACAAGTTGTAACTTTGTGCCTGCATGCTTACCTCCTCCTGGTTTTAGTCATATAAAATAGCTGTTAATTTAATTTTTAAAGCTTTGGTTTAGCAGTAATTTAGTAAGGTGTCCTAGGCCGCCTTGAATTAAGGAGCAGTACTTAGAAGTGTCCTGGTAAAGCTTAAAGACACGCTTTTTCAAAATGGGTAAAAACCTGACTGCTGTTGTGAAGGTATCACTGAGTAAAGTAATGGAAAGCTGTTTTCTGGGATAAACACTGTAGATCTGCTGAAGCAAAGAACTGCAGGCATCATGCCTTTGTAAACAGTTTTGCTTAATAAATGTGTCATTTATTTTTATAAATGTATGATGGAAATCAGTGAACATACACAATAGTTCTAAATACAGTCCAGGTGCCCTGTAGCAAACTTTGTTTGTCATAAATTCCTTTTTAGCAATCCCAGTAGCAAGAGCTATTTTTCATTATTAATTAGCCCCACTAAAATAAATAAAATACATGCAGCTGGCTTGCATACAACAATCCTGAGGTTGGGGGTGTTGTTTTTTCCGCTTGCAAGCTGAATGAAATTATTTAGGGAATAAAATTGACTGATATGAAGTCATCTCTGTATAAATATTGTGTGCTTAATTTCAGGTGGGTTTTTTCACTCTTCTAATGCCTCAAGTCTGCAAACCATTTTACAGTAAATGTCCCATTAAAGCAAACATCTCTTCATGTTCTTTAGGGTAAGTTATGTTATAACCAGCTTATGACCAGATATTTAGACCTTTAAAAAAGGCAAATCAGAATGAATCAAAACTAATTCAATAGTTGCTGTGAAGTAATGATGGCAAATATCAGGGGATAGACTTGAGAGATGCCTTAAAGAAGGATGGCAAATATCAGCATCAGGTTCAAATGTAGTTAATTTACTGCCTAGAATAAGTAGAGAGTAGCATACAGCATGTAACAAAAAGTTTAGATTTGTATTACATGATGAGGCACTTGGTTTCCTTCATTAACTTCTCAAGCGGCACAGGCCTCCTGCACATTTTTGTGCTTAAAAATAGGCAAAACTACCGCTACTGATTATAAATGAACCAAGACATGCAAGCTGAGAGGAGAAGAGAGGGGTAGTAGTCTTCCTTAAATGTAGTAGGGATAGTGGATCATAGAGGCACTAGATACATATGAAAGTGATCAGCATTTTTGTCAGCTGGTTTGTAGTATATGTAAATATTCCTATTTCCCATAGACTTATTTAAAGATAAGAGTTTTCAGACTTGATTTTTGTTGTCTGTCTCAGAACTGAATCAAATGTAAAACTTGTGTTTTATACATTGATCGTTTTATACAGTCCAACCATGGCCTGTGTAGAAGAAACTGTATTCAAAACCTGGTTGCTTTGCATGCTTGTATTATATGCACAATATATATATTTATATAATATATAATATATATGTATGCTTTAACAATGGATTCGTACTGAACAGGAAAGAGGCTTTGTGTTGTGTCTGAAGCAGTGATCTGCGTGTATGTAATAGTCATACTTTTGGTGTCCTCTTCAAAAAGATCTTGATGCAGTTGCTTGGTGGAATGGTTGCATTTCTTCCTGCATTCTTCAGTCAATGTTACATTAGATATTAGAAAACAGCCTTATTAATTGCAAAAAAGGGTAGGATTTTCCGGTATGTTGAAGGTCTCGGATATACATGTCATTGGGGAACATGAACTTGATAAATGTACCTTTGAGAAAAGACTTGTGAAGTTTATTTTTGAGAGAGGGGTGTTCTAGCTGGGCAGTTAAAAGAGACATGAAAATGATACAGATCAAAAGCTAATAACGTTAATTAACCTCAAAATTGAAAAGCACTTCTCTTTCAGCAAGGCCCCATCATTGATGGGAGACTCTTCAGTAAATGGCAGCTGTTGTCCGGTCCTTGCCTTCCTATTAGTCCCTTTGAAATGAAAGTTAGAGGACTGCGAAAGTTTCCCTCTGGACGATGGACTTGACAGTTCCTTGGCTGCTGCACCGAGCCGGGGTCATGGCATTGGCAGCAGAGGTGAGGTGGGCTTTCTGTGACCGGTCCTACCCTATGTTGTGAAGCTCTGCTGAGTGGAGCTGACGTGGGCTGGGTTTTGAGGTCTGCTGGTCAGTTAAAATTGTGTTATAAAATTATACACAGCCAAGGAAAGCTGTGTTATTGCATAAACACTACAGACACAGTTATTTTCCTTAATTAGCTTTTCAGAAATTTTGAAGTAACATCTTGGAAAACATGGCAGCATCAAAGCCTGTCTGTTTATGTGCACACACCTCCAACAAGGACAAAGGGGTTATCTTCCTTTTCATAGATTAGTGAAGCCTGTATTTCAGGTACCTAGTATTTACTGTTTTTTCTGTTATATTTCCATGGAATTTAGATTGTTTTTTTTCTATGCCTTATTTCCCATATAGGTTACTAAGCATTAGTAAATTAATTCCATGTATGTTACTAGCTATGATTTGCATACAGGAGAACATTAACATTGAAGTTGTATGCATTTATTAATATTTGTTTACATTATTTCGTTATAAGTGTTTTTTTGCAGAAAAGCAGATAGTGCTGAGTATTGCAAAGCACAGATCTTCTCAAGATTCTCCCTCAAAACTTGAAACTGTATTATGTAGTTTTTCCACCTGTTTTTTTAAGCCCCTTGTCAGAGGCTTCAGTGTCAGACACGAACAGATCTGGATCTTCCTCTGAGCACAGTGGAGAAGAAGAACGCATCAAGGGCTCTGCTCACTCTTAATACTTTTGAGAAAAGGATGTTTAGTTGAGATAGATGTTCATCTTGTTTTGTTAGCGTAAGTTTTGAATAAAGTGTTCTCTGCGCAATTCTGAAGCAGTTCGCTGGCAGCACGATTAACAGTGGTTTATTGTACAACGGAAGAAAGCAATATTGATTGTAAGTATAAAGGCGTCCTTACAGATCCTTTCTGAATTGTTTAGTTTTCCTAAATGAAGTCATCTTTTAAAGAATTTTGCAACTGAAGGTCTTTTTTTTAATTTATCTATTGTTTTGGAAGTCTTCATGATTCTGATTCCAGTTCCGTTTTTGAGATTGTCATACACACGACAGCTAGAAAGTGCAGTTGCTGAAGGTATTCTTCAGAACTCTATTATTATCACGTTTGGGCACCTGGAGTTTGCTTTTGTGGTTTTTTTGCAGATTACTCATATCCAGAAACTTCAGCTCTAATAGCTCACATTTTTCACTTCACATTGGGATTCACTTCACATTGTGAATGCCATTGACATTTTTGGCATTAAATATTTTAATAAGTAAGTGAGGTAATTGATATTCCAAACTAAAAAAGTTACATGCTACTTCTGTTAGTCTTTCTTTGTAATTATTCACTCTGAAGGCCTTTATGTATAGAGGCATAACAGATGGATAAGTCAACTGTAAGTCAAGGGGAAGCCTTGTTTGGTTGTTATTTAGATTTATTATTCAATTTCTACTCTTTTTTTATCTAAAATAAGAATTACTTGAGATGGGAAAAAAAAGAATTTGCCTATTAATTGGACAAAGGAAATGTAAATTAAAGAGATTTTGTAACATGAAGGGAAGCTACTCGCTGCAGTGGGTGTTTTGGTTTTTTTCCCTTAAGCTACTTAGCTGGGGAAAAAAACTATGCAGATCATGATAGGAAAGGGGGCTCTGGAAAACACATTTCTGTTCTACCAGTTTTGATACGTATCTTGCAAATTGTTCTTCCTGCTCATGGCTGCAAGAAAAGCCAGAAAAGTTCAGATCTAAATCTTGTTCAGGATGCTTTGTACAGACTGTGTAAGAGTTTTGTCCAGAGTTTATTTATTGAAAATTGCAGTGTCTGGGTCACTGAAGTTGCTTGCATATCTGATTAATCAAAGCAGAGTAGGGAGGGAGATCAGAAAAAGGAAAACTATTTAATGAAATGCCAGGTTAGAGATCAAATTTAATTAAAACTAGCAAAACAAAAGTAGTAGTTCCTATCTGAAAACTATTGCAGCCAGCCACATCACAGAAGCCTACTAAAATAAATATCAGGTTTTTGGCCCCAATTAAAAATCTGAAGTGTTTAATAAGAGGATTATTTTTCATAGTTTTGTTCAAATGGATTTCCACTCTTGCTGTAGTCACCAAACCAACACTTGATGCCCCAGGAGAGATGCTTGCAGGTGGACAGCAAGCCACAGAACTCTTCTGAGAATGCAGCGCTGTCCTGCTGCTGGCAACTGCAACACCCCGCCACATTTACCTTCCTTCTTAGTCATGTGTGGAAAACTCCTTACCTTTTAAGCAATTAAGTGTTTTCCCCTTGTTACTTTGACTCCTAACGAGGCTGTGGTTATGTGATCCCTTTTACCAGGACGAAAGCAGTGCTGATGTTGGAAAATGAGCTCCCTTCATCCTGCTCGGCCATACTCAAGTCTTCCCAACCAAAGTTAATGTGAAGTAGAGGGAGGGTTGGGGGTATTTTGTTTGTGATTTGTTTGGATTTTTTTTAATTCTCTGTCTCAGATGTTAGAGCCTTTTTAAAATACCATCTGATTCTGTCCTTTTCACTTTTGAAATCCTTGACAAATACAAGGTATTCAAGACTGACGGGCAGTTTTGAAGTGAAATTTATGTAGAACTGTTGTGTTTTGAAAAGTTCTCTTATAAAATAGCCAGAGACATGAAAGTTTAAAACTAGAACGGGATGGCATTTATTGATAGTAATTTTCAAAGTTTCCATCCATGTGGAGCTCTCCAGAGAGCCAGCGTGGAGCTGTGGTGACCTCAGTGAGAGGCAATGATCCATGTGGTGCCACCCTGCTGGCAAACAAGGGTGATCCCAGCCTTCCCTTACCGATTTTTAATAGTTGAGGTGTTTCTTTTGTATCATTTTATCTTCTTTTCTACTAGCGAATTAAGTAAATGTTTTTAGGATGTTTACTAGCGAACTGACTTTGCTAATAGTCATCAGGTCATGTGGGTATACAGTCAATTGGTAGCATGAACATTTTGTCACAAATTCAGTAAATGTAAAAGAAACACGTGACCTTATGTATGTTTGCTAAGAAATCATCTGCCAAGTTGAGCCCTAGGGATTGTATAATGGCACATCAGAGAATGGTGCCTTCCGAGTACTGGTATGTTTATCAATCTGTTTCAGGGCATGAAAGATGCATCTCAGACTCTTCACATAGTAAATGCATTTAGTGCATTTACTTACTGTGTAAAGCAACCTAGTTACCAGAAAAGGCTCCTGTATCAGAGACTACGATGTTGGGGTAAGAGCTGGAGTATAAATAAAGACTAATAGTAGTTGTCTTTCAGAGCATGAGGAGAAAGCATGAGGGCCAGAGATGTCCGTACAGCGTCAGCTGTATCATTGTGCAGAAATGCTCACGCTGCCTTTCTGAGCTGTTTGCACCAATTCAGAGCTGCAGACGGCTCAGGCCTGGCCGGGCGAGACCAAATGTGAAATGCAGTTAGTTGGGGAGATGCAGGCAACTGATAGAGCTCTGCTCCTTCCAGCACCCAAAGCAAAAGCCTTCCCTTGTACTGCACAGCGATCGCTGGTCTGATGTTCCTGGCATGGCATTGCGCCCCAGGGACTGGCTGAGTGCAGCCCTGCTGCCGGGGAGGTGGTTTCTCCCCTCTTTAAAAAATGAAAAATACAACTTCCATATGAATATAAATGGATAACTTCCCCAGCTAAGCTTATTCTCGCTGTGGTACTTCACCAGTTTCTGGGCAAGTGTAGGAAGGGAAAGACTTTCAAATTGGGGAGGGTGGGGAAATCATTAAATGGAATAATTTTTATGAACAACAAAGTGATACAATAGGTTGGTTTGTTTGGGTTTTTTTTCCTCCTCATTCACTAATGTTTGAAGTACTGGTTTCCTTGATTCTTTCACAGAATATTTATTTATAAATCTCCAAAATAATGTATTTTATCTTGTAATTTTACCTAGTTTTAACCAGCACAAACTTAGTAAATGAAATTAATAATTAGCTTTATTCCTAAAACTCAGTCAACAGTAATTTTAATGTTTGCCTTCACTTCTGTTTCAGTTTAACATCGCAACATTAAGATACTAATAGTGAACCTTTCTCTGTAAGTAATCAAAATATCCAGACATTTTACCAGTAACTTTTTTTTAACAAGAATTTTTTATAAGTGAAGATTGTTTCACTATTCAATGGAAAGGGAAGGTTAGTGCCAGAATAGCAAAGTATTTACATGATCCTTTGCAGGGATTAACGTGTTTTCTTCTTGAATTGTTTCTCTTAATAATCATTATCATATTATGACCTCAGAATTAATTACAACTTTGAGTGGGAAATATTTTAGCTGCATTTGATTCATTGTGCTATGTTGTTTGTTACCTTCTTTTCTTAGTAAGTTGCATTTCTCATGAAGAAAAGCAGTATTTCCCCTTGTACTCCCCATTCCTGCATCTCTCTTTTTTCCCTCACTTTTAGTTGCAAGATACGAGCGGTGCAGTTGCTGTTTTGAAGCCCACCCTTAGGGTTGCTGGCAGAGGAACTTCTTTGCCTAAGTAACCTGTTACTGAAGAGGCCACCGCAGCCCTAACCAAGCATCTAACCAACAGTCAAGTCTTAAAGGAAATAACTTCTACCATTTACTGTTTGGAACCAGACCTTTTAAATGTGGAGGGAAAAAAAAAGCAGTAACTTTTTTTTAAAATAATAAAACAGCTAAAGAGAAATAAGTCTTTGCCAGCAGAAACTAGTATAAAGCAGGAATATAAATGCCTGGAAATGACTGCCAAAAGAGTAACTCCTGAAAATGGACGATAACAGCATGCATTGCAAATGCTCGATTGCTTTTTTCCAGTTTTGAGGTTTAGGGATGTGGATTCAGTTTGGATCCGCCTCTGGCTTCTGGACTGGTTAGTGAGTGACCTCAAAGGAACTGCACAGATTTCATGAGATAGTTTCTGGTTTGTTCTGTGCGATAAATATTTGACTCTAATAATTCAGACCTTGACATTCCAAATCAAACTGATTTCTCCATCCCTGTTAAGTGGTGAAATATAAATTACCCAAAGTAGAAGCATGTGTGTAAATATTTGAAATACAGCAGTGATGCTTTCTGACAAATGGTACTACAAATTTGGTTGCTGAAAGTTTGTATGCATTTCAGCATGTTCTGGAGATTATTATCTGACCACCAGTTTTTATTAGCACCATCTTAAAGTTGATAAACACAGAAATATTAGGAGAGAATCACGTGAAGCTGCACGTGGGAAAGAAGAGAAGCAGAGAGCAGAGCCTGGAAGCGTGGTGATACAGTGGGTATGAATTTCAGGTGAGCAGACAGGATACTGTGAAAACAAAACTAAGCAGGTAGAAAACTGCACAGAGCTTAAAGCTGCAAAGTTAAGAGGCAGTGTTAGGAGCAGGTTTGCAATAGCTGGTGACATTTCTGAGACTAGATTTTTCCCTGTCGTTAAACTTTAGCTCGGCTAAGCAAAGCTCTTTTGTTGGTTCTTTGGATTCTGGTCAGTGTTGGCTTTAGGGTTTAGCTGTAGGTAGATAAAGTCTGCAGTAACTCAACCATTCAGCTGGTGGAAGCAGCCAGAGACCTCAGTCAGACCTACTTTGGACCTGCCTTTCCTTTGCCTGTGGTTTTCCTTGAGTGGTGGTTCAAGGAGGGCGAGATGCCCAGGCAGCAGGTCTTTGCCTCCTGCTGCACAGCCGAGCATAAGCCGCTTTCTGCTGTTCTCACCCGCCGAGGGACCAGACAGGACAAGGCAGCCCCGCTAACCCCCCAGGTGCCTTTTGTGAGGAGCAGCCCGTACCACCCTTACTTCCCCCAGTGCCATGAGAGCACGCCTGCTTCTCCATCTCAGCCCAACCGCTTCCCCCTCCTTCTTCCGCTCCGCTCCCCGCTGCAACTTCGCATCTGCTGTTGCAAAGCCGTGAGCCGGCTTTGCGAAGCAGCTGCCGGGCTCGCTGGGGTAAGGGCCTTTGCTTCTGGAAATTGCACCATCTGGCCGTACACCAGAACGCAGTATATGGAGTTTATATTTAGATCACCTTGTATCTGGCATCTGGACTTTTATTTATCTGCGTGCTTGATGAGGCGTGGTTTGAGCACTTTCTTTTGTGGATGATATTCTACGTAATGTAGGTATTGTCAGTCCTCGGTTGCCACAGTGAAAGATGCTCCGTAAAAATAGTTGTTCTTTCTGTAGAGCTGTCATTTCTAGTGGTGGGAGCTGCACATGAGCTACCATTTATTATGGGTGTCTATTAGAAATATCAGACACAGAGAGGACTGGTAAAGAGCATTTTGCCCTTGTAATCAGACAGATCAATTCTGACCATCTGCAAAGACGGGCTAACGCATGTCAGGTCCAGCAGTACTGAGTATTGTGATAGTAAGGTACGTTGTGCTACGTGTCTTAAGTTTTTATCAATCGGGGTGGGTTGTGGGGTGGGGGTTTTTTTGCTTTTCATGGGTGTTTTTGTATAAAAGAATCTTTGTCATAACTTGAAGGATGAAACAAATGGTGGTGGAAACAAAGGACCATGGTGCCGGAAGGCCAACAGAGGGTGCTGGAGTGATGCGGCTCTTACCTGCCCAGGTCTTCCTCTTTTCTGGAGAACAATGTGTATTGTGACAAAGCTCCTTATTTTGGGATGTCTTACTGTACAGCTGTGGCGTTAGTGCAGTGTCTGTGCATTTAGTGCCATAATTTTCATACTTTTAAATATAATTTATTGTTATGAAGGTTATTTCAGAAATGCTTGTTAAGCAATAATATTTACAGAACTTAAGAACAATGTGTACCTACTTAGGGCATTTATTAATTTTCTTTGCCTCTAAAAGAGATACAAATTAAAATCCTACTTTTTCAGAAGAAAAAGTTTGGCACGGTGGAAGTGCCAATGATCTCTGTGACTTACACACGTTGTATTGCACATATTTTAAGACTGATATAACAAAGCACTGATCTATGAAAGTCATGGATTGGTGTAAATAATACCTGTGTAGAAATAATAAACCACGAAAAGTCTCAAGGAGGATGAATAAAAAGTTAGATAGCATATGACAAATCATTGTGCAACACTTTGCAGTTAAACTAATTATATCCATACTGTATTTTAGTTCAGGTTCCTCATTTTTATCCTTGTTCAGGGTCTGGTTTCTGCTCTGGTTGTAGAGGCTGTGCCCTTTATATACTGAACTGAAAAGCTGGTGTGTCTGCACATGGCTGTAACATTTCGCTGGAGACTGTTTGATTCAGCTCGCCCCTGTTCTTTGAAGTATGTCCATGAAAGTCACTTTTTACAGTTTTGCCTGAGAGTCTGTTACGGAAAGCACTCCTTTCCTCTCCTCCTGACCCTCCTCCTCCCCTCAAAGCGAAGGGTAATGACTTCAGGGTACCAGAGATTGGAAGGTGCAATTTATCACATCGATATGTAAAAGCAGGCGATTGCTTTTAAAATGCAGTCTCTCCTTCCTGCACAGATGCGCTCTGTTGTATTGATGACGATAACATGAAATATTCCATGTTATTGGGATTTTCTTTGATGAGTTTAAAACTTGATAACCCATTTTTCTCCAAAAATCTTGTACGTCTCTGGCAGCGTGTTGCAGACATGAACGGACTTCTCAGCTGGGAGATGAGGAACTAGATTACTTTCAGGAACCTGTCAGATCTACTGTCTGTCACTTCTCATTTTCCAAAACCAAAAAGCATCTAAACCATGGGCCTTATCTTTAAAATGCATCTGGAGTACAGTATACAAAAAGATACCCAAATTTGCAGGAAGTTTGAAGGAGCAAGTCAGAGCCCTGACTGCCCTGTCTGTCTCAGTGGCTTTTGACTCAGATACCACAACGTGATAGCTCTCTTAACGTTCGGGAAACCTGAACTCTTGCGTAAATGTGCAAGAAGAGAATTATCCAGACTTACAATAGTGCTTCTTAAAGCGTGGGCAGAACTACTCTTGTGTTTTTACGGAAAACAGATGCCAAGGGCTATCCAGAAGGAAAAAGGCACTGAAGAGAGAGAAAGAAAAATGTCTAAGCCATTTAATCATACATGGTGAAGTGGTGAGGGTGGTTCCTGTTGTTAAGGGAAGGGTGGGGGGAGGAGACAGGGTTGTAAAACACTGCCTTATGAGATAGCAGAAAACTGAGTATCATTTGCTAATATCGACTCAGTAGATCTTTTAATTAAGTGCCCTATCAAATATTTCATGGGGCTGAACAGGTCAAGTGGTGGTGTTAGAGCTGGACTGTCCTGTTTGCTGCTGTGGGTCTGGAGTATTCAGACTGTTCAAGAGGCTGCCCTGACGGCACGGTGGTTGTCCAGACCCTGTCCTTGGAGGTCTTCAATACTTTGGTTGGACAAGGCCCTGAGCAACTGCATCGCACATTCAAGTTAGCAAACAAGGTTTCTTATTCACGCCACAGGTCTGTGTAGCATCATCACTCCTCAAGCTCACAGAGAACATTCAAACTGTCCTCATAAAAACAAAATTTTTGTTTGATATTGTTTGATAATCCAGTATTATGGGCCTCTGGGCATATCCATCAGGGGACAGTGCTCTCCCTCCAGAATGCAGTACCCATATCTGCTGCCAGTGGCTTTGAACACAGACATGGTGCAGGTGGCAGTCTTGGCTTCAGAGCCTTTGTGCATGTTGGGATCTGCTCAAAACTCAGCTTCTTTTCCATCACCACCTTTTGAAATGGCATTATGACCCAGGACACACTGCGGGTAACAAGGCATCATATGATGAGCGTGTTGCTCAGAGGAGGAGCACTGGAGACAACTTCATACTCCTTTGGTACCATGACCAGGGAATCCAGGACATAAACCTGATATACAATAAGAACAGTCCTGCAGTCCAAAAGCCATCTCTGTGGCGGGATTTTGGGGGGATGAGAAGATTTTAGCCAGTCTAGGTGAGGAAATGTTGCAATGCCAGCTTGGTGCTGCTTCCATATAGCATAAGAGCAAATGTACATAGCCTGTCTCAAAGAATGGTTATGTGGGAATGGCGTGTTTCTGAGCCCACACTGTCATTAGACTGAATTTAAAAATTAACTGCCAGGTGCCTGTAGTTGCATTAACAGAAATATAATGTTTCCTGTTCTAATAGGGACTTTGCAGTTATACCTGAAGAGTAAAAGTAGATTCCTACTCTCAGCATTTTTATTTTCCAGAGGTACCGCTCTGTTTGCTTCTGCTTAAGGAATTGCAGCATAACTCAGTCTCCGCTGTTGCTTATAGTTTCTGACCAGAAATCTTGAAAAAAAAAAAACAAACAGACGACTCGTTCATATTGTTGGTGTAAAGACAAGTTGTAATTTAAAAAACTTACAACATTTGTATATAAAATTTTCCCACTTGTTTTGTGTCCAACAGCATGAATTCCTGGTAAGAAAATATGCAATAATTCTTTTAACAGCATCTATTATGAAATGTTTGGTAGATAAATACAATTTTCAAGGTCATGTTTTAAGACTTGGACTTTGTTTAATCTTTTGTTTAATATGGGAGCAGTAATATGTCATGTTGTCCAGGTGACTGAAGATTAAGACGACTGTTATTTTCCCTAGGTAGTTGTGGTGGCTCACAATGCAAAACAGTGATCTCCAGGAAGCAAGCAAGATAGCATCCAGACTGCCTGCAGTTAACCCATCTCTGCCTGAACTAGAAAACTATTTATGAAAATTACACTGCAAAATTAAAGCATTAAGAGAGATCACTACTGGAAACTGTCGCTTCAGGGAAAGGTAAGCCTTTGCATTAATTATCTAGTCATTACTGATTTACATGAGAATTTTCTGTTAAAATGGTAGTGAATTTTATGTATGAATGCATTTATTGAATAAATGTGGCAACTCTTATCCTTTTTTTAGTAAATAGTTAAAAATCGTTTGCATAGATGAAGAATATAAAAAATACATACTAGGATTTGGAAGCTCATGTGTATGTAGTTCTTACTGAAAAGGATTGTGTGCATGAATTTAAATATTTGGCAATGAAAGGTTTTGGTTTCTTACGGTGTCACTTTAAATATGAATTACAAAGCTCTATTAAGACCATCACATGTGGCATGAGATTGTGCACATACTTTACTACAAGTCTTTATGGACTCTTTGTTTTAATGTTTGTGAAAACTGGCAAACTGTTACCAGGAGCTGAAGAAACTTGTGGGTTTTAACTCATCTGATACAGTGCAAGTGTTTAGTTAAAGCCTTCCTGGGACTGAAATTCCTTACAGTAAACCGTTGGCTATATTTGGTTTTGTAAATGTTGATGTGTGTTTGAAAACAGATGAACAAGCATTTTGCATGGATCCTAAATAAGTATCTGAAATAGCTGCAATTGCTACCATGCATTTATATCTCGGGGAAACAGGGGTAAAATAGAGAGCAACTCGAGTAGAAATTCATCAGTGTCCTTCTCTTGAACAAAAGAAAACCTTTTTTTCCTACTAAAGAAGGTTGAATAGGTTTTAACCTATCATTATTAAGCTGTAGTTAGTCCTTCTCTCATATAAAAATAAGATTTCTTGTAGTTGATTAATTTTGCCCTGTAATTGGCTGTAAGTCACAGCAAATTATATTGTTAGCAGTATTTTTCCTGGAGTACTGGCTTCCACAGTGCTCCCAATTCTACTTCACTGAAAAGTAAAATGGTTTCTTTAGCTTTTAAAGAGCAGTACCATAAAGGCTCCTGACAGGGTCACAGACTTTTCAGTCTGAGTAGTTATTTTTATGTTCTTTGCTGTTTGCTTAAATACAGATTTTTCTGTTTCAGCTTTTCTAGATTTTTGGATGATGGTTTTCAGTGCATTGGGATGATTATTATAATACTATTTATTATTCAGTCTCTGATGTAGTCCTTTTTTATCCAAGACAGTGCAGATCAAAACAAGTAGAAGGATATATTTATGCTGTAGAGCACAGAGATCTGTAAATATGTGATACATATTCTAAACCTATATGACCACTCTGAAGATGGTGATTTTCCTTGCCTAGAGAGAAGGCGTTCTGTGCAGCGGGGATGTGTACATGCATGCTGACCTGAAAAGGGCTCCATACGGCGGAGTCTGTAAGTTCAGTTTGACTTGTGGTAGGGCTCTAGGACACATCTCTGCAGCAGCATGTGGGATTTTGACCTGGTGTAACATGGGAACGTGCTGAAATTCCCGTGTCAGTCGCTGAAGGATGTAAGGGAGATGTCTAACCCATATAAAATAATACAGCCACAGAAGCCTAGAGCACCGTCAGTTGTGCTCTAGACAGAAGGTTGAGCACATATCGTTGCGCCACATGAGCCAGGACGGAATGCGTGACGACTCTGGTCTGGAAAAGTACAACTATATGTAATTAGAGGCTCTAAGCTAGGAAATGAGACCGCTGTTTCCTAGACTACCTTGCGACTGTAATTCTAGGACCTCCTACGTCCCGGTTAAGCAAACCCAGAAAATACTAGACTTGACCACTTCTGGACTAGTTTACCTGGTTTACAGTGCCTTGAAACAGCTGATGATGCTAATGCTTCTCCTTCACAAAGCAGTTTAAGAAGATACAGCCTCTCAACAGTTAAGAGAATGGCTTCTGAGTGAAAACGGTATCTGGAGGCAGCAGGCTTCCTACTCCAATGAATACAAATTTGGCATATTAGCAGGTGTCTTGTAAATGTCCTTGAACTCAGAGTTGGAATTGCATGAATATGCAAACATGTTCATGGACTTCTGTTTTCTAAAAGGGAGATGAGACCAACTGACATGATGTGCTCTTGTGGAATCATTTGTCTTTTACAGTTTAGAAAAAATCCCAGGGCATGGAGGGAATTATGTAGTTCCATTTAACTAGAACAGTGTTGCTTTTTAATTACACTGGTGGCGTATCAGAAAAATAGCAGTACTGAAGTCTGATGAATGTGGGACCTGTTATCTTTCCATAGGTTCTCGCAGGTTTTGGAGGATCACGTTGCTGGCATCAGCGAGAGGATGCTAGAGGAGATTGTATTTGTTGCTACTTATAACTGCCTTATTTCCTTTTATTTATTTTAATGCTGCACTATAAATTTATGCCTTTTGATTTGTTTGGTCTGATGAGATTTTAATATTATATTTGTCCAGCTCTGAATTGAACTCAATCAGTTCAAAGCCTTTGGTTTTTGGAAGTAACGGATGAAAACTATCTATTTGGACCCACCAAGGCATGTGACAAGCTATCTGGCAGTAATCTGGGAATGCAATTAAACATGTTTAATTCTGCACTTTGTTTGCTAGGTTAAAGTTTTAAAACTTTGCAAGGTGGAGACCTTACAGGACATAAGAACTCAACCATTTTATTTCATTTTAGTGCTCTGACTTCATTTTTCAAAGTTTGAGAAACTCCATCATTTCTTCACTCAGTTAATTGTGAAGCCTGTGTTACCTGCGCAGGTCCTAATTTTTACTTAAGTTCTGATAGCAAGCATTGGTTTCTTCAGTCTCAGAAACAGTACAGATCCCAGCAGCTATAGGTTCAGGCAGTTCTTCTCCATTTTTATCTCCTTTTCTAGAGAGACTTAAGCCTGGCTGTGTGGGAGAGTCCAGTCCTATAATTGCCTGAACTATGTTCATGTATACATGCATTATAGTACTTTACAGGCTGGTGTATGAGATGTTTAAACAGGCTGGACTAATACAGGGGAATAAATGAGAGCTAGGTGCCCAAGAATTGAGGTGGAGCATGAATAGACCAATAGTTTAACAAATAAAACAAGAAAAAACAAAACAAAACAAAACAGAAAAGGGAGAACTAAAAATAGACTTGTTTTGTTATTTTTAGGGATTCCTGTTGGTTGCATAAAAATGACTGAACTTAAAAGGTCATACCACCAATGCTCAGTACCTTTGAAACATTCACTGTAATCTAGTGCAGAGATCACTAGACACTTGGAATTTGGGGGAGGCACTATCATTTTTTCCTAATTAAAAATATCAGTGTTCTAGCTTGAAATCTGTTCTGGGAAACAGATCAGCATCATTCATCATGTTGTAGCCAACAGTATGGATGTTGACATGAATAAGGTAATAACATTTCAGGGCTGATAAGCATCATTGAATATTGCCTAAGAGGGGTTTTTGTTTTTCTTTTCATGTTAAGGTACTGTAATAGTTCGCGAAAGCAGTTTGTCAGTATTAATCCCAGAAGAGTTCTTCAGAATCTTTATAGCTATAAGACGTGTGAGTGTTTAAATAATTTGGTTTTTGCTTGTACCTTTTTACTTCCATAAAAGGCGGGGGGAGAAAAATAAAAAGTGAGAGACCTGCATCTGGTATTAAAACAGTTTTTGTTTAGGAGTGTGCATAGCATGAAAGATAGCACAAAATAGGCAGGAATTCTTATTGAAACAGCAAATACTTTACAAAAAAATCACAAGATTAACAACAAAATCACAGAAAGTACGCCATTATTTCCAAAGTAAATATTTTACCGAATAGGTTTTTGGTACAAGGAACAAGATGTACACGGAACAGGATGTGATACATATCCAGTACAAGTTTTTAAACACATTTTACACTTCCTGGCTTTTCCCTTGCTTATATTTAGATAAAGCTTAAATGATTCCCCTCAATGCTATTTTGCTTTGATTAAAACAGATAACATTTTCCCCATGTAGGTGGCTGATTTGGGGGCTTTTTTAAGTATAAGCAAGGTTTCTTTTGTACATGTTCCTTCATATAGTAGAACCAGGGAAAGGCTTTCATTCTCCATTCCCTCCTATAGAGAAATGAGCTAAAAAGTCCAAAGATAACAGATACACTACTTTTTCTCTCCGTGCTGATGTGCTATTTTGGGATATGTGCTGACCTACTTTCTATGTTTCCAGAAAACGAGCTGAAAATTTTTAGCTCAGGTTGCAGAAAGATTTGGATTTATTTTTCAGTGGATTTTTGTACCTCCTTCCAGAGAGATATGCACACATGCACACTGGCTAGTGTGGGGGTTGATGTACAGTAGCAAATCAAGATTGCCAATTTTGGTACAATTTCAACAGTAATAGCAGCCGAGATCTGCCGCTAGACACCTGCTTTGAGAGGATTCGACAGGAAGACGTTTCCAATCTAGTGGTGCCGTTATTCAGAGTTACATGATAAGACAGAAAGCTTTCAGTTCCTAATTTTGAATAAATTTGATACCTAAGTAGAAACATCCACAAATGCTGTAAGAATCTGGTTATTATGTTTTTCCCAGTTTCTTCAGCATTGTTTTAGAGAATGGAAGATAAAACTTTGACTCCGTGCATCTCTTTATTCACCACTCTGACTGTCAAGGAATGTTCAGCCCATTAGTTTGTCGTTCCCAATTAAAATAATGATACATAGAGCTTGGGAATTGTAGGAACAAATTACGAGAGACCTGCTCCTGCCCTCTGCTTAGGGCAGAAAAAATTCATCAGTCCCAGCAACACTGCGCTCACCTGTGGGCTCTTCCCAGCAGAGCAGCTCTGCTGCTGGAAGAAAATCCTTTTTAGTTTATTGTGCTTCACTCACAATGACTGTAGTGCAGAAGGTCGTGATGTGGCATTCCTCTCATTTAACTTGTGTGAGCGTACAAAGGTTAAGCATCTGTAAGTCTCGGTAAAAGTCTGCAGTTAAGGGGAAAAGATGATTTCCCCTGTCCTCAGTTAGGGGAGATGAATTCTGCCTTGCAGAGGTACGTGTCTCTCTCTCTCTCTCTCTCTCTCTGTGTTAACCATAGATGGAGTTTAGACTTTGGCAACTTAATCTTTGAGTGTCTGCAGCTAGGTGAGAGACCGCCATTTCCTTTTCTTTTTATGTACCACAGCTAGGGTAGGGACTTCTGTTAATTTATCAGTACTGGTATAGTTCTACTGCGAAAGGCTGGACTATGTAAATGAAATCTCAAAATATAAGGAATCGCAGGTCTGAATCTTCCTATGACTGACAGACAACTTCTTACGTCTCTGGAAAGTATTATGACCAACTTAAGCTAACCTGTGGATATGTTATATTTTTCTAAGTCATTTTATTTGATACTGTTTTATGTTTACATTGTATAACATAAAGACTATATATCATACTTTTAAAAAACCTGGCTCTCAAATCTTCATTTATAGTTGATACTTGAGGTGAGTTTTAGCTCTGTGTGTGAATTATGTTAAGAATCCTATAGATTCAAAGCTTTTTGTGTGTGTTTTTTTTTAAGCATTTGGATGGTGTAAAATTTTCACTTATTAAGTATCCTCTGCAGCCCTACTATTTTCCAGCGTTTCCAAAATTGGTGGGATATTAGTAAATAATGAAGTTGAATCAGTATTACAGCATGACAGTCATATGTGAGTTGCCCAGTTAAGTGCTCACGGTACAACAAAACGTGTTTTTAGTGCTGCTACATGGAAGGTAATACAAGCACACATTGTACAGTTACAAATACAGACCTCTTCAGGGTAGTAACTCGAAGGAAGGCCAAGGGGCAATTTAAGAAGCTTGTTCAGCTTGGCTGTCAGTATGAAGCTAAAATACCGTGGTAGTAAAATATTGTATCCAGTGCCTTGATAATTCCACTTAACAATGAGGTATAAATAAAGGAGAGAGTTCAAAAGAGAGGCCTGTGGAATTTTTCAAGGTCTGGAGGGGAAAAAAACAACAAAACTTTTATACTGTGAGGCCTCAAGAGTTCAGTCATGTAAATTTATAGAACACAAATTTGCAAGGTGAGTTCATCATCATCTACAAATTCTTGTGTTTTAAAAAGCCCTCTCAAAGCAAGGAGTTTCTCAGCTTTATAAATAAAGATGCCTGGAAGTTGAAGCTGAACTGGCTTCACCCAAACATAAATTTTCTCACAAGAAGGAAATACTAAGATTGAGATAGATGAGTCGTAGCATCTCCTACCAAGAAAGGAAGAATACTCCTATCGTTGTGGAACGGGCACTTTAACCTTCCCACTCTTCAGTATAGTTAGTGGAGAGGCAGAGGTTATTCCCAGCCCTGAATCAATGGCTCTGTCCGTCAGCTGTCAAAGAGGTTTGGGAGACTAGGCTGCCAGGCTGAAATTAGGCTTTGTGATTTAATTCCTACGAGTCTCCAATACTTTCCAAAAGCTGATCTTTAGCTGGGAGGGAACACTCTGCAGGCTTCTGTGTACAGTTGGTCTAGGAGACCCTCACTTACGCTTAGCTGCTCTTTTTAATGTTCCTGTGCTGTGTTCTTTCCCGTGCAAGCAGATGTGTCCTGCTTGTCATCCTTGAGAAACATATCTGGGAATCTCATTTCTGCTGAAATGGGATCTGAAGTTCACCCATTTCTCTGTCTTCTTCCAATCTGTGTAGGAACCAAGGGCATCTCAGGTTATTTAGGTCCCCTTGGGACCCCCTATTAGTTTCTACCCTCCCCCAAAATATTTATTACATTTGCGCACTATGCCGAAAGAGGTGTTTCCCTAATACTCTGCTGTTCGGAGTCAAGGCTTGGAAGGGTAGCCCCGAATAATTTTCTCCACCTAAGAAAGATAGAAACGATATGACCAGCAGTGTGAAGCACCATGAGTAGGTCTGATCCTTGCTATCATGCTTTTTCACTTCCATAGCTGAAAGTTGTTCTCAGATGCAGAGTTGCTTTATCAGCTAAATTTATAGTGCTAACATGACAGTAGTGCTTAACTACAAAAAATATAAGGGTAATGATTCCTAACGCAAATTGATTGAAGGACTTATCTTACTGATATATGTCTTCCTGAAAATAATGAATTTCTATAGCATTACCACTTTTTCTTGCATGTTTGCATAATTACAGAAGTGTTCAGGAATGTATTTTTCATCTTTGCCTGTCGTAGAGACTGGTGACAACTTGACTTCCCAGAGATAAGCCAGATCATGGTATTCAATGCTATCACAGGCATTAGTTCTTCAAATTCCTCTTGAAACTAATCTGAAATGTCAGGAAGTTACAGTTTATCCGAGGTATGTGAGGATACTGCAATGGGGCTGCACAGTCTTTGGTTGGGTATCTTTGAATCTAGATTTTCATCCTGAGTCTTAAAAGCCCTAACTTGCCTAGAGTCCAGCTGAAAAACTTAATTGCTCCTCAATATTTTGCCACTCATCTTAATTTGGGGGTTGTAAAGCCTGGAGCTGAACTTGCAAGAAGCAGGAGGACGATGGTGTTCATGGTCCTCCCTGGACTGTGGAATGAGTTACTGGAAGAGTTGAGTGGGAGTCTCGCTATGTTTTGGGAGTGTTGCAGGATTTATCTCCCTTGGCAAGCTTTTTTCTCTCTAACTAAGGTCTTAATTGACTTTGTGTGAAATAAATTTCCCAGCTCTGAAGCCCTGTATAGAGGTAACAGTAGGAGACAGTAAGGAGTGGAAGAATGTTTCCTTTTCTTGAGAGAGCTGATAGACGTGTCGGTTAATGTTCACAGTCAGTGGGCAAACAGGTGTCTTAAAATAAATACTTGCTACAGTGAGTGTCTGACTTAAACTAGGTTATTGCCCAGTTTCATTTAACGCTAATACTACATTTTTCTCACTTGTTTTCATACGTGTTACTAGTCAGAATAAGGTTGTGTCATCTTAGTTTAAAATTTATCAGTTGCACAGCTGATGCTTAGAAAAGTAATTCTCCTTTTCTGTTCTGTTGTTGCAAGAGTGATCTTTATTTCTTATTTTCATTGCGTACAATAGTATGTGTGTGTGTATATATACACATATGTATTTGGTGTCTATCTGGTGAGCCTTGAACCACTCCAGTGTGTGCAGGGACACACTTTCAGCAACGCAATCCCTGAAGGCAGCATCTGTTAAAGACATGATCTCTTTTGTCATTTTACCTGTATTACCATGCTTGCCAAGGGGACGCAACTACTCTCTTCTGCTAATACTGTTTTGAATGTGTCTACTGTCATTCTTGCAAACTAACTATTGTCAAGTTAGTCTAAATTGTAATTAACTCAGGCTAGTATATAGTTGCCAAGAATTTCATCCAAATTTTTAAATGTTTTTCTAATTCGTTCTTGTTCTGCTTGTATTAATAATATCTGTGACCACTGAGGGTCTTAATCTGAATAATCATAAGGAAACTGAATAATCAGTGTACATCTGTGCAGTTTTATTAGCCACATTAGAAATGTATATAAATATATGTACATATATAAAATGCATAGGCATACTCACTTAAATCTAACATTGATATGCAGGCTATATAAATTGTGTCAGGTTTGTAGCAGTGTAATACAGCATGATGTTTTCCCAATCCTGTTCAGGAACAATGTTTCAGGCATGATTTGGATGGCCTCTTGTCATGCAGCTGATGCTTTAAAAAGTCAGAGGAAAATAATCAGTAAAATTGGGAGCTTTTAACATCAGGGTTTAAAAAGGTGGTGCTTTTTAACTAGTTAGCTTCTCATACATCTTCAAGAAATGAGGTGGAGGAAAGAGAACCCCACACTATCTCTGACTTCAAGTGAGTCTGTACAGGGAATCTTATTCTTCCTTTCATGTTTTGGGTTTTTTTTCCCCTTTTTCAGTCTGTAAGCACTTGGAAAGTTTCACTTACCTTAAAGCTTGCTTTAGGGGTCAGGCCCTGGTTGTGCTTGCCCAGCAGTGCTTGCGGTGGCTGGAGCAGCCCTGTGTGTCGGTTACCTGCGGTTGGCCCCTGCTTCCTGTGGTTTGGAGACCCTGAGTTTCTTCACATCCTTTCCTTGTCCCTGTTTTTCACACATGTACTGGTTGTCATCTTTTATCTCGGGGAGGGGGGGTGGAGAAAATTTACATTTAATATTCAGGTAGCTGTTCCTTTCCTTACTTTCTGTCTTTCTTTCCATGACAATGTAAGAGGAGCTCCAGCCTGCTTCTAAATCCACATTTAGGAGCTTGTGTAGAGAAACTTTCCCTCAACCGCTCTCATTTTACGCAGTCAATGCTTTGCTTACTGCGGATGGGAGAGGGAGAGGGGGAGAAGAGAGGGATGCAGAGAGAGAGAGAGACTCTATTTGCAATATGGAGTTCAAATTTGGGAGCACTGGCAAAGCATGAGTAACCAGTTTGTCTTCAGGTGCAGTTGGTAAGAGAGGTGACAGAACTCTGGTGTAAGTCTGTATGCAGAAAAATGCTTGTTTTATGAAAGAAGTATCCTACTGTATTGCAGTGTTAGATGCAATAAGGTGGTCTTATTAATACTGTTCAAATGCAAAATAAGTATTTATAATAAAACTACAGAAGTTTAATATTGTACAATTAAACATGTACGAATCAGGTGTGGGGTATTTATGTCTGTATCTGGAAGTTTTAAAGATAATTTACACATCTGTGCTTTATGATGCTGTAACAAGGTCATGGTGGTTCTTGTATACCACTGACTTCTGCAGCAGAAGCTGAAACTTGTGTCCTCAGGGTTGTGCCTCAAGCAGGCATGCGAAGTAGCTGGTAAGGATGGGTTCTGGTGTGTCTAGAGCTCTGGCCTCAGGTGGAAAACCTTCATTGTCCTATTGATTGGTCTCGCACTTGGCACAATTTTATAAGTCGTTCTGAGGAAGCTGAAAAACAGCCAAGGACATAGAAAGCAAATGGAGTATTTCCCTAAAATTAGAGAGAGAGTAAAATTAAGTCAAAGTGTATATAAATCTGTATGTTACACTTCCCATGAAAGTGGATGCACTGAAAGCACGCCAGACAAATACCTTTAAACCTATTTCTGTGTGCCAGACATCAAGAATATGCGCCTGGTGCTGACTCCCCTGCAAGTATGGTGGCTAGGAAGGAGGATGGTTTGCTGACTGATGGAGATGAAATGTATCTGTCATCTTAGACAAAAATTTAAGATGCTTTTGTAAAGACTGCTTTTGTTTCTGGGGAAAACTGAAGGATAGGCTCACACCTTGCAGTTTGAGGGCTCCTGTGGCCAATACTGTTGCTTTAATAGATACCTTTATGATCACTAGACGAAACTGAGAGCACTAATTTAGAGAATCGGTTGAGTAAAACTAGGTTATGTTTCTATCACTGTTTGGGATCCATCTACATTTATTGTATGGTTACTAAAAGTCTAGAATTATCATAGCTAAATGTGGCTTTCCTAGTCAGTGCAACATGCCATGCCTGAAAATGAAGTGGGCCTTTTGGGGAGAGTATGGAGAAGCTGGAAAGCTACAGGCTCAGCATATAATCAAACATACCCTGAGCTGGTACTGAACAATACAAATTTCCATGCTTCACTTTGTTTAATAGTAGTTATGAGTACACTTATTTCTGAAAACAGTATGATTTATGCATCTGAATTTAGGTGTGGCCTGAGTACACATATGAGATGCATCTGTCTGTGGACTCAGGCAAAATATAGGTACTGTACATATTTGTCTTAAATGAAAAACTAAGATATAAGCTATACCTGGCTGTTCAGACTGCTACACTTCTGAAAATGAGCAGGTGTCAGTGTTGAGGATCTAAGGAACAGTTTGCCCCAATGTGAGGGTACAGATGAAGCTTAGACCAGTAGGAGCCTGAGGCAGTAGTGGTTTCTGCTGTTCTGGAACCAGTCCCACTAGAGGCAGCATGATTCTCCCCCATTTGAGAAAGGAAGATCATATTCTTGGGAGGCTCAAAAGATTTTTTTTCTTTTTTTAGTCCCAAAACCATGACCAAGTTAGAGCTCCTGGCCTGGATGACGTGTGGGATCATGACAGCTTTGATTCAGAACTTAAATGGTGCTGGAGAGAAGGCAGTCTCAATCCTTAAGATTTGGGCACATAGATTTCACTGGAATCCAGACTGAAGTGGAAGTTGAATGATCTGAATCTCATTGTGAATTAGTAATAGATGATACAAAATGTCTTTCATTATGTGGATGTAGAAGTAGTATCTAGACTCAGAACAGGCAACACCTATTAAAGAGTTAGGTATTGTTACTGGGTTCAAGACTGGTGATAGTTGTTACTTTCTTTTTGTTTGTGTGGGTAATGACATAACACTCACCAGGTACTAGCCCAGGGGCTTGAGATCGCATCCTTGCATCAGGTTGTAACACACAGCCTGCTGAGACCTGAGGCATGGATATTCCGGGAGGATGTGATGGAAGTTAAGTGACTGTGCATTAAGTAGAGTCAGACATTATAGGAGGATGTGGAGGGTGGGAGAAGCTGAGAAATGAAATCTCCAGAAGGACTCAAGAGGACTGCACTACATAGCTGAATTTTCTCTCCTTCCTTCTTTTCAGTCTGGTACTTATTTTCAAGTGCTTTCTGATACACTATTCCTGGTTGTTTGCTTGGGTTTTTTTTCTTGCAATGTAGGAAAGACATGTGAAACCTAATTTAGGTCTGTCCCATTACATTGCGTAGGACCGGTTTACTGAAGGGTGAGATAAGTTTTGGCCACCTTTCTTGTTTCCTCTTCATTAACAGAATTTCATGACGTCTAGGTCTTTCTCTTACCACTGTACCCAGAGCATAGGCCTAATGTCACAGATTGCAGTGGAATGACAGCAAGCATGATTTTGTAAGTTCCACCCTCAGCCTTTGATCTTTGGCAGATGCCCAGCCTCTGGGCTGCCACTTGGGCAGAGCCGCGTGTCCTGACACCTCTAAGGCCGTCAGCGAGAAGCTCCGTCGGCTGGCTGGGTTCCTGCGCTCTGCCTCTATGCTCTACCTGGCCAGAAAACGCCTGTTTCCAGGGTTTGCGCTGCTTTTCTGTTGGAGAAGGATCGGCTTTCAAGTCCTTGTGAAGATAAGGCTGCGACAGCTATCATGTAATGGGAACATCAGCGTGAAGTGAAATTATTACAAATTTACATTAGCATATGAATTGTTCTGCTTATGAAATGCTGTGACATGAGTCAGCTTCCCCTCTTAATATGGGAAGTGCGCATTATGGATCAAACAGGAAGGGACTAATATTATCTTAGAACCAGATTACAGCTTTAACCATGTATTTTGTTTGTTGTTAGCAAACAAAAATGTGACTGCAAATTAGAGGTGCTTAATTTCTTGCAGCTGAAAGACACTACAGTTGAAACACTCGGTGAAATCTCTTGTCAATATTCGTCTATTAAAAGCAGCATACCAGCATAGAAAGCAACTCTGGAAAAGCCATATTCTCTTCTTTGTGTTTTATCTGTTTGTGTTTGAGGGAGGCAAGGAATTGTTTGGGCTGGAACTTCTCTTTTCTGTGGCTGTAATTCAGGATTAAGTTAGCTATCGCAAATTAAAACTGTAAATGTAGTGCGTTATATGACTGGCATCTAATACTCTGATTTAGCTTGCTCTAAGGTCAGGTGTAGCCCGGCAACGAAGTCCTAATTGCACTATTCTATGAGTCAAGCGTTTGCTACAAGTATAGACGTTAATGTGAATGTAAAATGATCTCTTTACTGTCTTTGAGAATATGACCATGACTGGTTATTTGTTGACCTTTTCTTCTTATACCCACTTCTGAAAAATGATACTTGACTAAAGAGGTGTTTTGGATGCTAAGGCTGTACCAAATCCAGGCTCTTTGCTTGTAACAGCGTTAGACTGGAAGAAATGGATTAATTCAAGCAGAGAACGTGTCAGATGTTCACATCCTATGGATTAAGACAACCAGGTTATTCCAGAAAATTAAACAAATCATTTTTGAGTAACAGTTGGAGGGTTTGAACAGCTGTATATTTTCCTCACTTTTTGATTCTCTGTTTTCTCTTCTTGCATTGTTTAACTTTCATATTTGAAATGCAGAACAAAAGAGGTTAGAGACTTCATGGCACAGATATGTTTGCAGTTTGTGACTGTTCTGCTATGTATAGGGGATGAAGCCTACATAATAAGTGCTTACAGGAAAAAAAGAAGAAAAACTTTTCTAAATAGGTATGTACTGGTCAACAGTCTCCTCTGAGCAAGCAGATACCCAAGAATACTCAACTTGGTTGTTATCAACTTGATTTCTTTAAACACTTCTGACACCTCTAAAACCCATCCAAAATGCAGTGAGCAGCCTGAACATTGCCTTTGTAACCTTAGTTTTACAAATATTTTAACTAAGGGTAACCTGGCAGAGTCACTAAAAGAAACGATTCATATATCCCTGTCCGGGATGCTCGCTCCTGTCTTTTTGTCCCTTGTGGCAGCATGGCTAAAAATAAATCAATAAATGAAAGGTAACCAAGGTTTGTGCCATGGTTTGCTGTGCAGCCTCACAAAATGGGTGCTAATGTAATAACGAGGGATGCTCCATGGGCCACAGGCAAGAAGAAGGCTTGCTTGATTGATTGATTGATTGATAGATTGATTCATTGAGTTGTACTGGTTTAAAATATTAGTAAAGCTCAAACTTTCCTTTCCTGCCTTTGCAGTTCCTCCAACATACATGGCTAAGAGGCCTCATCCTCCCTTGGAGGTGTTTATGTGCCGTTCTGCTCTGGTATGTATAGCATGGTGGGAAGGTCCATGAATCAAAGTACACTGATACAGAAGCTACTTTACGAAACCAGACAGGAACTCATTGTGGTGGTGATTTTTTTCTTCCATAATACAGATTTGCTGAGCCAGCCTGCACTGGCGGACACATTGAAAACACTTTTTGGGAAACCTTTTCTTATTTCTACTGTTGATAAGCACAAGTATTTCCCCAGCTGAAAATGAGAATGACAGCTCTAATGCAGTCATAATAGCACGTGGCTTACTGCACATGAAATAGAACAAGATTCGCTGCTGTATTATTAAACAAAAAGCTAATGGTAATTCCTCCTATGAGAAAACTTATTTTTCTGTGATCTGCACCATGCTAATTTTGTAGCCTCATATCTGTAGTTCTGCAGTACAGAATATCATCCAAACACAAATCAGTTACCAAATATCAGTTTCCTTCAGCTTTTGTTTACCAAACTTTAATCAAAAGAAATAGTAATAGAAACTACAGACACTACAACTGAGTAGCCTGCTGGAGGCAAGGGGAACGATGTTCTGATTTAGCCTTCAGCCATAATGGATACACCCAATGATGATTATACTGAGCTTTCAGAAAGTACTGAGCTACACAGAACCTACCTGTCACCGTTTGGATGATATTCTGTACTGCAGAAATACAGATTTGAGGCTACAAAATTAGCATGAAGAACATATAGCTGTACTTTTAGAAAGTGCAGTTACTTAGAAGAAATGTAACTGAAAGAAAAACTCCTGAAAGGAGAAAAAGTCCTGTTTTAGCCAAACCAGGACACTACCAGAGAAGCCTGAAGCCTTATAAACCTTTGCCAGCCTGAAAATGTAGCCAAATTATAACTCCCGTGCTTTTTTTTTTTCATCATTTCATCATTTGAGCACTTCCATGATTCAGTTCTGAATGTCACACAATGATTACTTTCTTGTAGTAATCTCTTCTGAAGGATCTTGTGTAGACCTTTGATGGGATAAATACGTAATTAGTCTTCTTTTATCTTCTATGCTCAAACAACTGTAATAGATTAATGACACTTTTTTTTTTTTTAGCAACCATGTTGATTAGTCCTATTGTGTTGTAATCTTGGTGTTTTACTCAATTCTTAGTTATCATTTTAATCACACTTTCAGATAAAAGACTCAGTGAAGTGTAATTCCTTAAACTATGCTATATCCTTAAAAAAAAAAAAAAAGAGGAAATTATTTCATTCTCCAGTCTTATGGTAATTTTAAAGTATTTACTTATTTTGCAAATTACTTCAACCATTTGATTCTTGGTTTCCTTCTGGATTCCTGGATGTATATGATAGGAACCTTGTGATTAAATGCATGTAAGTTAACAAGTTTATTTCCACATATAGAATCATGGAATCATAGAATCATT
>NW_009595019.1:0-29626 GCF_000690535.1 Cariama cristata
CCCAGCAATGTGCACTCACGGCCCAGAAAACCAACCGTGTCCTGGGTTGCATCCAAACTAGCGTGACCAGCAGGTTGAGGGAGGAGATTCTGCCCCTCTTCTCCGCTCTGGTGAGACCCCCCTGCAGTACTGCCTTCTGCTCTGGGGTCCTCAGCACAAGAAGGACATGGACCTCGTGAGCGTAAAGCAAGATGATCAGAGAACTGGAGCACCTCTCCTATGAGGACAGGCTGAGGGAGTTGGGGTTGTTCAGCCTGGAGAAGAGAAGGCTCCAGGGAGACCTTAGAGCCGCCTTCCAGTACCTAAAGGGGCCTCCAAGAAAGCTGGGGAGGGACTTTTTACAAGGGCCTGTACTGATAGGAGAAGGGGCAATGGCTTTAAACTGAAGAGGGAAGATTTAGATTAGATACAAGAAAGAAATTCTTCACTGTGAGGGTGGTGAGGCACTGGAACCAGTTGCCTGGAGAAGCTGTGGATGCCCCCTCCCTGGAAGTGTTCAAGGCCAGGTTGGATGGGGCTTTGAGCAACCTGGTCTGGTGGAAAGTGTCCCAGCCTATGGCAGGGGCATTGGAATTAGATGGTCTTTAAGGTCCCTTCCAACCAAACCATTCTTCAATTCTAATGTGTGGAGCTCTTCTGTTTGTAAAACACTTTCTATGACTAATTTTACTCTGTTTCAATGCAATTTATGAGGCATAAGATTTTAATAGCTCGCTAATCTTCATAATTTAGGTATTGGTTTTTTTAGTTTTTGCATGTAAATTCTGAAATACCAAAATCCTCTTGCATGTTGATTAGCACCTTGCTAATAATAGTGACCTTTCAGGTGGTATCTCAGCCACAGGTGACTGTAAGCTATTTGCAGACAATGAAAGATGGTCTCAAGAATTTACAGTTTAATTTTACAGTTTAAATAGGAAAACTGTAAGTTTCTGTCATGAGGAAAGTATTTACTGTGGGTAAAATGGAGATGCCTAAAGAACTTGATGCTTTGAAAGGGTATTGGATGTGTGCAAAACTTTTGGTATTTTTTCACTATATGTAAGAATTTCAGGCATCTTGCCATTACTGTATCTCAGTAGATTTCTACAGCAATATCACTTGAATTATTCATGTGCTGAGTTGCTGGTGCCACTGACTTTTAGGAACACTTCTTTGGATAAATGTGTCTGTTTTGCTGAGGATTAAAGAATGTCCCTGGAAGGTATCTTGATAGGCAGACTATATGCTGCTGTAAGTCTGTATCTTTTTAACAAAAAGTTGTGTTTCAGTTGTGGGATTCTAGTAGAGAAGATATAAATGAACACATCTGGAAGTGAGTAGGCTGTATAAAGCATGTTTATCTTGTTACTGAAAGATGGACTGACTGTGTGTGACCTCTTTTCAGATGTTAAAACACTAGTGGAAAGATGTCCTTTTCTCACCCATTTAGATCTAAGGTAAGAAGAGCTATGCAGCTAGTCCTTAAATCCTTACAGTTCAGGGGATTGCCAATTCTATTGCATTGCAGTAATTATATAGCAGTAATGCATAATTGTGTAGGATTGCACAACAAGAAAATACTTTCCATGCTAAACCTACAAAAGATTTGCTATCTGGCATGACCTAATTTGGAGCAGGTAACTAACTTGAAGACTTCTTGGTTACCTCATCATAAATGTTACATACACACAAGATTTGATAACTAACAAGTGATCGTAGTTGATAGGTAGAGTGGAAGGAAGCATTTAGATGCATACAGTTTATAAGTGTTGCATCTTAGAGAAGGTTTAGTTCAGCTCCGATATAAACTTGTTACTTGGCCAAAGAACTGTTAAAAAAAAAAGTGTATTTTGGTTTTGACATAGTCAGATAAAATATCTTGAAATCTCAATGTGTAAAGTAATTGTCTTTTCATGGCATGAGTTCTGCTGCAGAATGTCTGCCTGCAGAGGAGCTTCTGCTTCGCTTGCCCTTCAATGAAAATCAACATCCCTCCCTTGCAACACGTACACACTAGAAATGGGTTATTTCCTCATTGAGCAAAAAAATATTTCAATGGTAGAAAAAGAAATTGATATTCATGAAATTTCTCAGCCTGGATTTTGGAAATACTGAATTTACTGCTGCTTTATACTTAAACCTCTATTTCATGTGCTTTCATGTACAGTGACAGTGTGATGTTAAAACCTGAGTGCTTCCAGTATTTTCATCAACTCATCTTCCTACAACATTTGTGTCTTAGCCGATGTTATCAGATATCACTTGCTGCCTTAGTGTAAGTAATCTCTAAATGGCTTTGGTTTGCTATTCATACAGAGGACAATTTAATTTAAACTTGCTTTATTTTAGGTTTAGAATTGCAAGTACTGTTTTGAAAAACTTACTGGTATGAGGAATTAGGAATAAGGAACTGAGATAAAATAACCTGATTGCTAGAGCATATACCTTTCAGAATCCAGACTGGAACCAAAGGTATTTTGAGATAATCTTTCCATGATGTCAGTCTGTACTCATGGAACTTGCTGCTCACTGCATGCATCGTGTCTTCCCTTAATGGCATGATACTACTCTCATTACTGTGAGATATGGCTGGAGGTTCCAGTCCTGCCAATGACCAGTATCTGTGTCAACTATTAGGCTTTCAGTTACGCAGCAAGGAAGGTATAGTCCTTTGGAAAAGCTAACAGTTGACAACACTTGCTGACTAGCTAACCTGTTTATATTCCTTTGCTTTTGTGTGCACCTGTATCAGTTATTGGTTGCCACTGAAACACAGCTTAGGGTTACTTGCTTGTGGGCTTTCTCTGCCTTTTATTAGTACAGCATCTACCCATGTAAATCCTTTCAGGAAGGATGTCAATCCTAAGGTAATCATCAACAACAAGAAAAAAGTTGTGAGAGGAAAAGCACTATCAAAAGGGGAATCTGAAGAACCTTTTCTATAGGACTGTGCGCTGTCATGATGATAGCTTGTGTGTCTGTGCCTTTCGATTTTTGTCCAGTACTTGCTTATAGATACAGATTTCACATGATAACTGGGCAAACATGAAGAAATCAGGAAGCCAGGGCTGGCTACTCACTAAAACATCATAACAAATTGGAAACTGATAGTACCTAGGGGCTTGTGTCCTCTGAGCCACATCCTGAAACTTCATCTGGGGCAATTCCTTCCACTTGCTCTAAGTATTTAAGTCCAGGGAAATGGAAGGGGAGGAATCAGTTCGTTTTCACTCTGTGAGAGAGAGAATAGCAAGAAGCAATTTACTCAGCTGGTTTCCTGAATTATCAGTACAGAGAACTAGTTTCAATTAAATACGTGCTTTTAAAAAGTAGGAAGGGGAATTTAGCTTTAGTAGTTACTTTACTTCTAAAAAATTAGTAGAAATGCAGCTATCTAGTTTGGGTACAGACTGTGAAAGAAAAAAATGTTTCCAGGTTCATGATTAATTTCGTATTTTTCTCTTTCTAGAGAACTTGGTGAAATTCCAACGTTAAAGACTCTTCAGGTATTTGGAATAGTGACAGATAGCTCCCTACGGTTCCTCAGGGAATCGCTTCCTAACATGAAGATCAATTGTTCACACTTCACAAGTATCGCAAGGCCAACTGTTGGCAATAAAAAGAATCGTGAGATTTGGGGCATCAAATGCAGACTGACACTGTGAAATCCTACTGGCTTATGATCATGTACAATGGACTGGATGCGATGGACATAGTGTGAGTAGTGAAGCTCCATCAGAAGCAGTGCTGGACCATCTTTAATCATAGTATTGTTACTGTAAAAAGCATTCTAACTGGGTCTTAGTCCTTAATGTAGTTTTATAAATATTTTTACAGTATTTACTTTAGAAATATGATGATCTGTGAGCAATTGGAGAATTTTCTTTCTTTTTCACAGGGGAGCTTTTTTTAACACACACTGTTAAACAATCATTGTTAATTAAACAATGTCTGCCTCTAGCAACTGTTGCAGGTTCTGATGCAGCTTTTGCTCTAAGGTGTGCTAAAGGTGCTTTTGGTTAACTCTTTGAGTTCTACAACTCCTGAAACAGCTTGTAGAGGTGCTCGGTATCTTAATAAGGCTTAAGGAATTGTCTTCATCTGAGTTTGCAGAACTGAAAATGAGTAATCATAGAATCAAATAATTGTTTAGATTGGAAAGGACCTTTAAGATCATTGAGTCCAACCATAAAACTAAAATGGCCAAGACCACTAAGCCATGTCCCTAAGAACGTCTACATGCCTTTTAATGGTACTAAACCTACTCAAGTACTTAATTGAACAAGATGTACAGTGATATGAGAAGCTACCCACTGTGAGAGGGACAGAAGACTGAGTCTTGAATTCACCAAACCTGTAAAACAGTAAATAGGGAAGGGATGTCTACACAAAAGCAGCTAAGAGACCGCTTAATACTGTACAAGTTAAGAAGCAGTATAAAGGCACTGCAGTGAAGTTTTTCTTCAGCAGGCCACAAAGGTAACATCTGTCTTTTAGTATTCTTCCTTGTTAGCAAAATATAGTCTGAAAAGCCCAGCAGAATAAGCATCTGTGAAAGCAGATGCGGGTTATCAATTGTTTCATCTTGTGGTGCTAGGTTTTCTGATTAAATATTACAGAACTGTAATGTAGTTTCTGTGAGCTTGACTTCAGATAAAACTTCCTAAAAGCATTACTTCCTTTAAAGAATAAGATCTTTCAATGGCAACTGATAATTTGGCAAAACGTTGCAGGAGGACTCAAATGGTTCTAGATCTCAGATCGAAAACAAAACTTGGGACTGCAGCATAAGAGTGCTGAAAGGAAGAGACGCTTTTGCTACTAAGACATCAATTTCTCCTTTATAGTAGCTTATGTTTGTAGTATCATTTCACTTCTTGTGTCTGTCACACTAACCACAACTGACTGATGTTGGTTTTTAAGTTGTATGAAAAGCAGAGTAACTGAAGAAAAGAGTTCAGCAATAAATACATGGTAGTACAGAACAATTACTGTGGAAAGATTGTGCAAGTACTAAACTTGATATTTAACTTGACTTTCTGTATTATAGCAAATGCAGCATTATCTTGTTAATCTGTTCTAAGTTGTTTTGGTTCTTATTAAATTTAGCAGAGTGTAAGTAATACTTGACTCAGTAATGGGCTTGTGCCCCTTACAAAGGAGTTAACGGGGAACATACCTTGTGAAAGCTGGAGTGGAGAAGTGGTGGGAGGTTGGAGGATGCTAGATATTCTACTGCTTCACAGTGTGCAGCCTTAGGTTTATGCCTTAAGTTACTTCAACAAAAAAAGATCTTTGCAGCACAGCACTATTGTAAATTCTTCTTCTCCCTATGCACAATGTAACCCCACACAACTTCTCTTGCATTTAATAAAGATCTAAGGAATTGCTGTATTGTACAAAATGACTAATGGATGGGAGAACACTATCCCTGACTTGCCACCAACTTTGTGTCATGGGTTAAAAAAACCCAGAAATTTGTCCAAGCAGTGTCTAAACAATGGTGGTTTAGAGGACAGGGTGTTATCACCAACACATTTAGCATTTAATAGACTTTGCTTTAAAACCCTGTACAGAATTGGGATAGTAGTATGGCTTTAGCTAGAAGGAATAGTCCTGAACTTTGTTTTTTAAGTACCAGGTTCAGTGTTGGAAAAGGACAAACATTTCTATTGCAGATCTATTGGTTATGTGGCAGCTGTAGCAGACACATAAAGTCCGTCCTCTGGGTAAGGTGCACCACTGACCTTTTCCTAACTGAAAAAAGTTACTTGGTAGCTCCAAGCAGTCCATACCAAGAACTGCTACATATGTAAGTCTCTCTATTTTATCTAAAGCATGGAGGCTTAGAAACCATTATTTAAAACAAACTGCACAGTGAGCAGAAGCTGAGCAGATGAACATTTTTGAAAGCTGAAATAAGACACAGGACTGCTTCATCTATCTATTAAGTTTTTAATTTTTATTACATAATGTATAAACACTTTTTTAAAAAAGCAAAGAATGACAGGTCTAGTTTAGCAGAACACAGTGTGGACTGGCATTAAATGAAAAGACCATGGATTTGATTCAGCAGGGAGAAGAGGTGCAGAGTTCGTGGCCAGTCCAGGCAGATTAATTCAGTGTTAAACCAAATACTCAGTCCTGTCACAGAATACCATCTACCAGGTAAGTTGTCTGTACTGCAATCCTTTGTAACAAAGGATCTTTAAAAAGTATTCTACACTTTAACAAAATAAGGTATCTGCTTACCTGTTTATCTATTATAGATCTCTGAATCATCCTAGTTACTTAAATCAAGCACTCACCAGTAAATGCTTCAACAGAAGTGCAATTAAATAAAGACAAAACTGGTAGAGGCCACTCCTGAGTAGGTCAGGTTTCCGTTTTCCTAAGAAAGTTAGGAATTTGACTGTGAAATCTCTTACTAAGCTCTAAATGAGATCACACTTTGGGTCTGTAGAGCCTGGAAACATTGCTTTTTAGTCACAATTTGTAATAAGGAATGACAGGCATCTTTAAGAGTTATGCACCCTGATCAGACTAATCAGTCTCCATTAAAACATTACGGCACACAAATGTCTCTAAATAGGGGACAGAGTTTCTGCCATAAATTTGCCTATGTGGGTATTCAAGGACAGTTTCAATGCCTCAACCTCTCATCTAACACAGTGGTAAAGTCCTAGGGAGTCATAATTGAGTGTTAATGGCATTGATGGTGGGGTGGGTTTGTTTTTTTTTAAACTTGACAGCATATTGACTAGGGTACTAGACAGAGGCACATAAATCATCTGTAATTGGTTACAGATGGATTAGGAATAACTAAAACACTCTAGTCTCTGTGCAACAAACTTTCTTTAGAAAGATTGGTCTTTTGCACCTTTACCTTTAGACCAGTTTTGCAGGTTACTTTAGACATTAAGAGCTTTATTCTGATAGTTCCTGAACTTACCAAGTTCTGAAAAAGTACTTGGCTACTCTGATTTCTGGTGCCCCCACCCCACTTCTGGTCTGCAATCATGGTAGCTCAAGCAGGTAAGTGTAAATAACTCAATCTGCAGCACATTTAAAAGGTGAAATGTACACAAACAATGACAGCTTATTTTAAAAGTTCCATCAGTATCACATTTTTGTAGAATTGAATGGCCTGGTCAAATCGCTTTCCTCTAAATTCTGGTTTAGAGTGAATCCAAACACTTAAGTAGTAGAAGGAAAAAATCCTTTATCCACATCCTCTGCATATAAAGATCAGTTTACATTTTGCGATTGGCAATAAATACACTGATTGGCCACACTGGAGAACATTTCCATTAGACCTGAGAACATCTGTTACAGAAGTCTCTTCATTCAAAAGTAGTTTGAAGAAAACTCACTTTTGGAAATAGATCTGTAGTAGATAGGACAAAACACAATTATTTTTTTTTCAAGTCATGTAGCAGAAGAGTTCCTGCTGCGGGAATCTTCATCTTGTCAAATTCTGCCCCCTCTATGCAATTATTAGTACAGACTTTCAAAGGCAGAACTGTAGTTCACAGTTTCTCTAAAACATTATCTAAAAAGTCACTTCCTCTTCTATATCGGAGCTTTTTTTGCTATTATCAACTTGCTTACCTAACACATGATCAGAGGCATGTAAAATTAAAATTAATTTATTGTCAATTAAATATCAGTAGAATTCAGCATAGGACTGGGAATTTCAACTCTGTGGAAGTTAAAAACACATACTTGGAAAACTGGGATACATACAGGTATTAAAACTTGTGCTCCAACTCCTAGTACCCAGCCCATCTCATTCTTCTTTAATTTATAAAGAAACTCAGAACCTAAAATTCCAAACCATTCAACTTAATAAGGCCAAATATCTTTCTTAATGATAACCACCTACATACACTACTGTGACAGAAGACCTAGTAGCCAGCGCATCCATTCAGTGAAGGAGTATATCTTTCTTCATTCAACATGTCTCCTATAGTTTGTATATTCCTATTAAAGGGCTCAACAAAACCCTTCTGTTTCAAGTCCTTCTTTAGCCAAAGAGAAAAGGTAAGAGCTACCTCACTCAAGATGTGATTAAACCAGATTTTTGATGTAAATCTACAAAGTAGAAAAAATACTGAAAGAGGAAAAAAACATTGTCACAAGTTGTATGAAACTACAAAGTTGTAAAATTTTTGAAAAGCATACAAAAGTTTTGTATTTCCATTTCTGTTATGTCAACATCAGGATTTACCAAAATCTATATATCCTTGCATCAAATTGCTAGATTGACAGTCAACTTTTCTACAAAAGTGTATGTATGAAGGTGTTTAGTTTCATCAGTCCCAGACTGTTACTAAAAAACTGTACATCTGACTATTTAATGCTACTGACTTAATACTTGAACCCATCTATCTGTGTTTAAAAAGATGTTCTTTCATGTTTGCCTTACAGGTTAAAATGTCAATTTTCACTGAAGTTAGAGGTAAGACTTCAGATATATCTCTTTTACCTCTTTTATCTCTTTTTTTCTATGCAAAAAGAGCTTAAATATCAAGCTAAGGTTTCCCCAACCTAAAGGAAGCTTCCTCCAAATGCTCTTGCATCCAAAAAGGCCAACTTCCAACATAATGCAGCATTGTGACGTGCTGTCTATTTCCAGGAGTTCCCTCTCTGGATCCAGAATTGTTTCATCAGAAGACACTAGGGTCCTTCATTCTTCCAGCAGAACAGTGCACAATGCATCCTCTGTATCGATCATTATTGAAGCTATTGCCCCATCATTGAACTCAAAAGATGTTCCTCCATCTACAACCATACAGGCATCCCAACAACGGGAACGGACACAGACTCTGCAAAAACCCAAAAAATAAGTTTTCACAAAATAGCTTAAAAAAATTAAGTATTTCACACAACCGCTTATCTGAACAATAAGACTGGTTCTTGGACATTGCTTTGCACGGGTCAGTAAATGCTTAATCACATGGGAGCATACTTAGAAAAGAATTTAGCATAGTGCTAAGCACTAGAATCCCCCAACATATTCAGTACTTTGTATAGACTTAGCAGAGAGTCTGGAGAGGACTGAAGGACTTGTTCAAATGGAGACTATTGCTGCAAGAATCTGAAAACAACCTGTAATATAAGACTTGATAGCAAAAGCTGCAGTTTAGGTGTTTCTTTTTTTAAAGAAAGCTACTGATGATCTCATTTAATAGTGATTTACTTAATCATTCACAGAAAAGTTTTCAATTAATTTGTGGTTCTAATGTATGGTCTTCATGTTAAGTGGAACATGCAGTTTCAACTACCAATGCTTGAGATTCAAATAATCTGGATATTGATATAGTCTATTTTGTTACATGAATCATTCACAGAGAGAAGGGAAAGTAATTTCAAACACAGAGTTGAAAGTCAAAATGCTTGCCAGGCAACATTATAAATAGGTATTGCAGCATATTACTGTCAATATTAGAGTCTGACTACTTTAAGCTAATAAATTTACATTTAAGCTTATAAAATTTAAGGCAGGTCTTTTAGAGCTAGAGAAGACAGAATAAAGTAACTAACCATCTTCCTTTTATTTACCTTTAAAAGGAAAATTAGCTCAACCATTGGAATTTATCCTTGCCCATATGTAGAAAGCAAAAACACTATTAAGTAAAGAGTTCTCCAAACCTTTTTTTGTATTGCTAGATGGGAACCAATAGTTATGCCAGAGCAGCTGCAAGACTGCAGTCTCACATGGATGTGACTGTTTCTGACTTAGGCCTCAGTCTAGACAATGTTCTGATCTCCAAAATTTAATCAACAGTTATCCAGTGACTTAAACTTTCAGGAAGACACATCTTTCACAAGTATGAAAAGTTTGGAAGCACAGCCACAGTGTCAAAGCTCAATTGGCCTGTGCATCACTAAAACACAGCCAAGTCTGGACAGTGCAGAAGAATATGGAGGCATGTTCCACTCTTCCATTTCTCTGGGCAGCTACTATGTCAAAAAAAAAAGATAAAGACCAGCAATGGGGAGATGTCTAGTACCAAGAGCTAAAAAGGCAGCAAATTTTATTTGAAAAGGAAAAATGGGCAGATATTCCTCACAGGTATGCAGACATTTGTAGCTCCAGTATAGTTTTTATAGTACATCCCATGCTGAGGACTCTAAATAAGACAAGACTTAATCCTGTAGAGCTCATGGATGAAAATGCAGTTATTTGCTCCTATTTTAACCTCTTGTCTTACCATCTCTTAAGACTTACTCACCCTTGAGAACTCGCAGATCAAAATGAGTAAGAAGCAGTAAACATTTGAAGACATGACACATATACAGTGGGCTTCTAATATCCTAATATTTAGTCCCAGTAGCCAGAGATGTCCTTTATTACTAGGTCATAAAATGTTGTAACGCTGATGTGGCTCAAAAAGAGAAGAATTTGGGACTCCTTCAAGTCAAAGCTCCTTTAGACATGTTTTGATATAAAAGGTTGAATTCACATTTAATTAATACTGAGATTGTATTGTTCTCAACATAGCTATTATGAACATATAACTAAACGTTGCACATGTTTATATTTAATTGTGGGAAGCTCCAGAAAAATCATAGAATCATTTACGTTGGAAAAGACCTTTAAGATCATTGAGTCCAACGTTAACCTAGCACTGCCAAGTCCACCACTAAACCATGTCCTGAAGCACCACATCTACACACCTTTTAAATACCTCCACGGATGGTGACTCCACCACTTCCCTGGGCAACCTGTTCCAGTGCCTGACAACCCTTTCAGTGAAGAAAATATTTCCTAGTATCTAAACCTCCCCTGGCGCAAGTGCCCTAAGTTAAAATTATTGAATTACCAAGTAATTTAGTTTGGAAGGGCATCTAGTCCAACCTTCCACTCAAAGCAGGCCTTACTTCAAAGACAAATTAAGTTGCTTAGGGCCTTGCCCAGTCAAATTTTGAGTATCTCCATGGACAGTGACGGCACAATCTCTGGGCAACCTGTTCTACTGTCTGACCATTCTCACTGTGAAAAAGTTTTCCTTTCTTCATCAGAATCTTACATCCTATAAAATCATGACTATTGCCTCATATTCTGCTCCGAAAACAGTTTAAGTCAGTCTCCTCTATAACCATCCACCAGTAGCTGAAGACAGCAACTGGATCCACCCTGCTTAGTCTTGTCTCGTCCAGGCTAAACAAAAACACCGTTTCAGTCTCTCCTTTATACACCAGGTGTTTTGGCCCCCTAATCAGCTCAGTGTCCCTTTCCTCAATTCATTCCTGTTTGTCAATGCCTGTGTCTCACACTGAGGGAAATGGCACACCCAAAACCAGGCATAGTGAGATTCTTTCATTCTGTAAGATTGCGCACAGATCGAACATTAAAAAGGGGTAACACAACTGGGAAACATTTTCTTCCTGTTTTTGTGAGAACAATACTCAAGCCCCTCAAACTGGATGTTGAAATACTTCAAGGAAAACTCCTGGATTACTCATACTTTGACATATACACAGAATGGAATAACTCTTCAGTGACTGCTACAGCCAACACTTACTTTGAAGAGAAGCCACGCTGCCGGCTACTTGAGAAAACTCTGTTTACAATAGGTTCTCGAATACTGAAAAACATCTTTGGTTCTTCTGGACTGTAGAGCAGGGACTCATTGTAATCATTTGTTACTGTAAATAGAGAAGTCAACCATTAGTTTTTCCAGAGAAAATTAGTTATTCTCAGAAACAGACATTCCTCCAGGAAAGAGCAGCTTCCCTACCAAGAGGGAATATTGAGACTTACCAGATGCTTAATAGCCTTCACCTGCCAAAAAACACTAATTTTACAGAAGATTCCTTTCAGTTCTATTACATGATGAAGACTCAACAGCTCTCTTCAGGTGATTAAATATTAAGTGTCTCAAATCTTAGAACTGAAATTCTCCTGAAGATCTATACATAAGAAAGTCTAAGTAAGAGGTTTCATATCAAGTCATTTTTCACCAAATGTGCCTACATGTTTATAAGAAAGACTAATATAGCAAGAGCTCTAAAATACTGAAAACAGTGCTGAGTATTAAGAGTACAAACAAAATGAACTGATCAAAGTTAAGATACCTTAAAAGAAATCTTGCCTTTTTCACTAACCTTTTTGTACTAGTTCTGTGTTCAATGGTGTATTCCAACTTCCATGCTTTTTAGCTGTTGAGCCAAGAGAAAGAGCCCCAATTAGACAGGTGTATCTTTATAGAAACTTGGCCAGTAATGCCACACTGTTCACTCACCGATCTTAAGGATCTCTTCAACAGCTTGATGTGCTACCTTGTTAATATTATAGGACCTAGACAGAGAAGTAGAAATCTTGTTTGCTAAGCAATATAACTTGTGAGAAAAACAAACCAAAAACAAAACAAAAAATCCTGCATACAGATGAAGAACTATGTTCAACGTCAGGAAGAAAAAAAGATACAGAATGTGTTTGTGAGCTGACATCAGTTTCTTAAAAAAATGCCTTAAATTAACTCTTGGTTTGACATCTACCTATGGCTTTGTAAACCTTAATAATCCATTAAGTGAGGTCTTCAAGAAAGAAGAGCATGATACACAGGATGTAGTCTCCGTATCGATAATCCTCCTGCCTTAAAACCCCAATAACTGTTGACTTGAGTCTGCATTAAAAAAACTGAAGCATGCCAGTTCAAGACTGTGTGTGTTCTTATTCCTTCTATCCACCTCTTGCGAATTTTTTCCTTCTGTTAGTTCTCATTTATGAGATCTAACACTTCTTTACAAGTATCATGCCTCTGTCTGTACCCAAGGTGTCAGCCTGAATCTCACTAAAATCAGTGCATATAGAAAAGGAACAGTCAGATCAGACACTTTTGCATTTGCCACATTTGAATGCACAACAAGTCAGCATAAAGCCTCAGTGTGAACCAAGTGTAAACTCCAGTAAGGCTCCTTCCTGTGCCCAAGCTCAAAAGGGATTAGGTACTAATCAGAGCCTCCATGCAGCAGTACTGCGAACATCTCAGTTGTCCAGGTCTCAATATAGCTTAAATCCTCAGTCCAGCATTTCTGTCATGGCAATAAAACACCTCAGACTGCAACAGACATCCACTATACATCTAACTGACCACAGAGCTGCTGAGGGTGGTTGTCCAAGGCTCTTTCTCTTACACTACTGCCCACCTGCAAGCTTGAGCAGATGCTAGCAAGAAACAGATGCACATTTTGAAACTGTTCTCTCTCTCAACTAGATATCCTTTTATGCAAGTTTTGGCAGCTGAAGGAAGCACTGAGACATTTAAATGCCTCTCAGTCCGAGGAGATCTGAAACCCCAGGAGAGCCCCTAAACCACGGGCTAAAGAAGATCACTCCACTGAGGCTTGGCCTCAGTTTAGAGAAGTCCAGCAGTACACACTAATTACAGCAATGAAGATGGGCAGTCCTGGTGTCTGGTCCTTGGTTCTGGAATTGCTCAGTACAGCATGTATAAGCAAATGAAATGCATAAGAACAGCTTCGAACCAACACTCTGCATTTCCAAGGTACTGAACACTAGGAAAGTTCCCCTAGCAGTCTGCCAATTTCATCCTTGGCAGCCTCCAGAACTAAGTTACGCTGACTGAATACAAAATTCTGAATTACAATGAAGAGTAAAACCCAGTAACCATGGTTACAGCATGAATATTCAATTTTGAATTTCATTAACAGCTTCAGTTTTAGTTCTTCTTAGCCCACCACATAAATCCAGGGCCTGTTGTACAGCTTTAAACTATAAGCACAGCCAGATTTCCAAACGAAAGAGGCTCTCACTGTACAGATCACTCACATCTCAAGACTAAATTGATTAGACTTATATATAGTACTGCAGCTTGTTTAAACTGAAATTAAGATAATTTACCCCTTTGATTAAGCTAGTACAGCTCTGCTTAGATATGCCCGTCTTTGTTTAAGGGGAATATTTTGGCAAAGAGACTGCGCACTTTCAATTAAGTTTGAAAGAGGCAGGAGGCTTGGAAGGAGAATGGACCATAGATGTGCCAGAGAATACTTAACATTGTTTCCAAGCACATGTTTTCCCTTTCTCCTTAGAGCTTAGATTTTTATAAGTTTTCTGAGCTACTTCATCTAAGCATTTTATTTTTAGCGAACAAGAGTGGTTCACAGATCCCCCCAATACGCTCTGCAAGTCAGAGCAGAATCTCACTGCAACCATTCATCTCCACGTGCAGCATGCAATCGCTTTCACCAAAATTACACGTAAGGTAAACTTCTGTCTCAATGCCTCAGCACCTCACCCTTTCAAGTCTTCTCTCCATACCAACATGAGTGGGATGCTCTGCTCTTCTCATACACCTGAGACAGCTTTGAATCATACTGACAGTCAGAGTATTTGCACGTAACTAACATGTACTGACTTACCCATAGCCCAAGAGAGTCTCAGTATAGACAAAATGCTTAAGCAAAATAGGTCCATCTAGCTTATCTGAAGTGATGTATCAAAGCAGCAACATGTACTTACCATGCTTTTGATCCTGTTCCAGTACACACATTAAGCCCTGAACTCTTCTGTTTTTCCCAAGGACCATCATCAACTGATATCTCATAATAGGAGGCCCTATGAAGCGAGAATTTAAAACTGGGTTTGCAGGACTTAAAGTTCTCCCTGAATAAGACAGAACACATAGCCTTATCAGGCACATAAAAATTTACAGGGGCTAGTTTCAAATCTGGATGACAATTTCACAGGCTTTCCAAAGAATTTCCAATTTGGCAGCCACTTTTGATTCACTGTTTTACAGCACTTTTTATAATGGACAAGAGTAATGTGCAGCATGAACTTTTAGGCAGTTTTTCTGCAGCCACTTTTCGTATTAAATTATGTATAAAGAACTCTGTGGTTCATCTGAGAATAGCTTCCTATACAAGCAGGGTTTGCTGGACTTACAAATGAAACTACAAATACATTACCTTACTTGAATAATTGCTGAGCTACTGAGAAACTATGTTTATGCTGTGACTGGGTCTGACAAAATTATGTCAGGGAACGCTAAGATGTAAGGCACTCCAACATCAGTAAGTAATAGTGTGATTTCAAGATGAATTCTTGATCACTTCACCAATTAAAAATCCACTGTGATTCTTCACGAACAGTTTTAGTTTTACAACAGTCAGCAGGCTTATGTTTCTCTCCGGGGCAAATTCTTCCTAAAACTCAAATGTAGTAAGTCTTGGGGCCCAATCATTATTCTGCATGGTATTATTCATGTATCAGGGAATTCCTAATGTTAGGCCTAGAGAGATCAGACAGTCTCTCTCTGCAAGCTTCAGAACATCCAGGGGTATATCTATGAACTCAAGCTCTGAGCTGGGGAGGGACTTTTTACAAGGGCATGTACTGATAGGACAAGGGGCAATGGCTTTAAACTGGAAGAGGGAAGATTTAGATTAGCTATTACGAAGAAATTCTTCACCGTGAGGGTGGTGAGGCACTGGAAGAGGTTGCCCAGAGAAGCTGTGGATGCCCCATCCCTGGAAGTGTTCAAGGCCAGGCTGGATGGGGCTTTGAGCAACCTGCTCCGGTGCAAGCTGTCCCTGCCCATGGCAGGGGCGTTGGAACTGGATGGTCTTTAAGGTGTCTTCAAACCAAACCATTCTCTGATTCTATGTTCATAGTGCCTAATTCAAACAGTATGACATAGTCTTCAGATTAATAGATACCCTCTTAGAAAAACACCACATTCACTGTGTTCAGCATGACTGACTTTCACTTTTCCCAGTGAAATGAGCTTACTGAGTTGTCTTATGTGATAAATGGTTCAGTCTGGATCAACTAGGAATACGCCTCTTGAATATCTGGTGTCAAACAGTTTAGACTCTTAGTAACTAAAGGCATTTTGTGTACTCACTCTTGAGAAGATGGGAAGATGAAAGAACTGGAAGCAAATTAAGAACACAGGTGCACAGCTTGATTCAGTTTAAGATAATTTTTGCAAGCTGGGTATGAAAGGGTTTTTTTTTTTCCTTCAATTTCCTTGCTTTCTTAACTGACATGCAGAATAAGACACTGGAAGAAGCACCTAGAGTCATTTTTGTCTTAATATACAGCAGACTCCTGTATTTGAACCTTACAGAAGATTCATCAGTGTGACATTATTTAAGTCTGCAAGTGTAAGGTCCTATTAACACAACATTTATTACTAGAGATTTGTTCCTACAGGCATTGTGTTCCTCAGTGCTTCTCAAATATATTGGAACCAAAGGGCACAATGTTATTTGTGACGGTCAGAAGTAGAGGGCTGTTACAAAGTGTTGGAAAGCAGCTTTGTGTTCCTCTATCATTTTATGTTAAAGAAACTTTAGAATCTTGATAAAATTAGGTTTGATTTAACAGAGAGCAAAATTTGTATCTCTTTGAGACTAATTCCTTCTGCCAGTCTGAGGCTGCAGTCCAGATGGAACACAAAGCACTCATGGAACATTTATACTGTTTCCAGCAGCAATCACAGTGTCCCAGGCACTGTACAAACACAAGAAGATGTTACACTCTAAAGTTAAAAAAAAAAATAAATATACAGACTAAAGGGAAAAGGGATATAAAATACAAGCAAAAGTCTGACAAAATCCTGATCAAGGGTGATGTTTTAACTCCTTTCCCGCAGCCCCAATCACATTCCCCACATCCTTCTTGTTATTTGGCTGGCAGAAATACATTGATCTTCAGGACAGAAGGGACAGTCAAAAGTATCCTGGATAATACTGTATCAAGATTTGATACAAACTCATTTCTTAAAACAAGGAAGTAAGTGTTTTCCCACAATAACAAAGTTTCTGCCAAAGGCAGGCTGATACCTTTCCCTCTAATGACAGAGAGGCAGGGAAAGGAGTACTTGGTCACACTAAAAGTTACTTCTGCTTGGTCATGCTAAAAGCTTATGAAAAGATACTTAAAAGAGATGCAGGAGAAGAGCCAGTTTAAGGACAGATATTTAAATCTTCAATCCACTGTTAAGATAGTAACTGAAGGCATTTGGTTACATAAGAACTAACCAGGAAAGGAGTAAAACAATGAAGAGGAAAGAAAACAGCCAGGAATAATGAAAGATGAAAGAATGGCCAGACAGGATGGTGGAAAACAAGAAATAAACATCACTGCACTTACATCTCTGAAAATACACTTTGTAATCAGCAACAATACAATCAGTGTTACATATTCATGGACTAGAACTGAAATTTGACAGCAAAGACATCCCATCACTGATTGTCCATTGCAATGTCATAAAAAGAAAATAAGTCAATTGTGCCTTGCTGCAACAACAAACAATTAAACATACCTGGATGAAAGAGATTCCCCAATGAAGACTTCATTGAGTGCTCTCACTGGTAAAAGATGCGGACCAGAAATGTCAGATCCTGCAGAAATTGAATGTAACAGTTTTGAATCATGGCTCTAAAGCCCAAATTTTCAAAACCAATTTACAACTCAGTGGAGGACACACTCTGCTGCCTGGGTTTGTTCTCTACACCCAGTGCTCCATTTTCTTCAAGGACTTAATTTTTCACTGATTTAGTCTGTAGCCCATCACTGTCCTTCAGTGGAGACTACAAATATTTGAACCAAGGTCAATAAGGCAATGACACATGTTCAGACATTGCTTTCCCTGAAAACTCATGGACAACCACACAGATTGAAGTCTTCCCTTCTGTCAGTCAGTCACTCTTCCAGCCTAGTTAAATTCACTGACAGTGACTTAACAGACATTTCTGATAAAGTTCAAAGAATTAGACTTTATACTACAGGGTAATTAAGGGGAATTAACAAATTGTTCATGTTGACTAAGGACTTCTCAGTGAGGAAATGCAGTGCTAGACACAGGTTAAGGACAGAACCATGCATCTTCAATCCATCAAAAAGAAAACAGTTGATGGTGTCTGATGACCCAGGGAGAGATTCTCACTTCTAATTTCTCACTTGCTTGCTGGCAGTCTGTGACCAGCTCCTTCAATTCTGAAGTAACCTACCTCAAATTTAGCACAAGTTAAGAGCACACGTGCGCACTCACACCCACACACTTGTAGTGTGCAGCAGCTAAACGCATGGTAAAATGTTCATGTGGTAACCCCAAGTGTCTATAGCAACCCTAAGAAATGGCATTTTAAAAAAGCTCAGGTATTTTGCCAGCAGATAATACAATTTAAAAATATCTCTAAATTAATTGTTAATACTGAAAACTGCTTCTAAGTGTACAGTCCAGAATAAACATATAGAAACAAAAAACACTCCCTTCTAAAAAACCTTACTCTGGCTCTTCAGCTAATGAGAGCTGTCTCTCCCTGCCTCCCAAATAAAGCAACCAGACTTCAAATACTTCAACTCTTACAAATCTTCGTCTCCTATTCCAAGTTATCATAGCAAAGCCATTATATTCTTGTTAGATTTTAACCTACTTTGATCCTGGAATCTTTCATTTATGTGAGCCCTGCTGTGTTGCTCTTGGCTTAGCTGCTGTTCATGTAAATCTACAGGGGTTGGGTTAATGCCAGTTCCTTCAAGATACAGTCGGATTCTTTGCCGCCACTGCCACCTTAGAAAGGAGAAAGAAGTTTGTATCATTAGCTGAAATATTCATTACAGAATTAGACAAGATCAGAGTCTTCACTCTCAAAGCAGAGCATCTTAAGATTGAGAGTTTAAATATATTCAGTCACATTCCAAGTTTTACTGCTTCCACTATAATTTCTAAATTTAGAAAGTTAATCATACTAAAATGTAAATACTTTACACATACTAATTTGTTACCAAATGGTTTTTGTATGTGTAAAATAAGAGGACACTGGCCAAAAGTAGTCTACAAACATTATAGATAACAACTCATCTTTTTAGGCATGTGATCCTAACTCATGAATTCATGACTGATGCAATGATTTTGAGAACAACTACCTCTCTGGTATTTATACAGCAATACATGCTGTATTTTTACCATCTTTTGTTTGTATTTGTAGATGTCCAGAAAAGCAGCTCTATCCACCCCTTTGTACCTACAGGCCACAAGTATGCTCCCGTTTTAAGAACCTCTCCTAGCCTAGGAACTTTAGGATGCTTAAGAGGAATTCAAATGACGAAAGAGACAGATATAGAAGGCATTCTTCCTTAAGCTGTTACAACATTCAGATTTTTAATTTTTTCCTAGAGGAGGTATCAATTCCTTTTTCCTCTTACAATTTAGAGATTATAGACAACAAAATAGTAATAGTAGTTTTGATTAAGAAAGCAAATCACAAGGGAGTGTTACGAGCACATCTTTTCTCAGTTCATACTGTTCATATCCAGATGAAAGTAACCAGCTTACATGTTTCCTGAAATTACAGCAAGGAAGACTTACACTTTATATGACTACATTACTAGTTTTTCCTCATTGTCATCCTTGCAGAGACACATTCAACACATCTTTAGTATAACTACCTACCTGTCCTTAAATTCCAAGTGTGGTTTTAGATAGTCAGGCAAACAGCATGCAGTGAATATCATTATGCTAGCCTCCTTACAATACTCATGCTAGAACATGTCAAAACTCCTACTGAATTACAAAATGGGACTGTACCCCTATTATACCCCTATTCTAAAATCCTGTTGCACCACTGACCATCAAAAAGAGAAACATGGGTAGTCTGATACAGTTTGTCGTTTGTAAACGAATAATTTTGGTTGTTCCATGGGACTACATGGTAAGTGCTTACACAGATTGTTGCACTGACTGACACCTCAAGGGTAAGGAGAGAAGACAATCCCCCTTTTCCAGTCCCTGGCGTGCCGCCGTCTTTATGCAACTCTGAGCCATCAGAAGCTCTTCCAGACAGGCTGATCCAGTTACCACCTATTTTAAAGTTACCTTAGGGCCAAATAAATCTGAGAACTGCCAACTGAAACACCCGCTCACGTCCTTGCTTAGCAGTATCAGTTCCTATTATTCTGGAAAAAAAACCAGGGAGATCCTTTCTGTTTCACCCTGGTGAGGTTTCAGCTCCACCATAAGCAACGACAGGAATATCAGCAACAAAAATACTACATGGCATCGAACAAAACATTAGAAGTGCCTAGATTATCAAGGGAGGTTAACCTGCATTAGCACTACCAGCTTTACCTAAGCAACTTAGCATGATGGAGAATTAAAAGCTTCTGTTTCTAAGTCTCAGAATATGTGAGTTGAAAGTACCTTTTCGTTTAGCAACAATACCTATTGAAACCCCTTCAGTTATTTATAATCAATTGTGATGACTTTATTCACCATTCACCTCATTTCAGAACTTTTCTACCGCACAAATACAGTTACACTTCAAGCTACAAACTAAATATGCTAGAAGTATAAACAAAACTCAAATTGGAATAGATACATTTTCACATGAATGACTTATGTCTATTCTGGAATGTTAACACACCACAGAACAATGTCTTTTTTTAAATAGTTATTTAAAAAATCCTCCCTAGTCTGTAATTTAAAGTTCAGCTTGCTTCCTTCTTAATTCAAGTGAGAGTCTTCTATTTTAAGAATATGTAGTATTGAAAATATCAAGCTATTTTAGCATAAAGAAAAGCTTTGCCTCAGACTAATTTGTTAATAAAATTTAAGCCAGTCTACCTTAATCACCAAAACTCCAGATGCAACACAATGACCACTTCCTAACTGTATAGGCTTCATTAGCTTCTATTAGTATGGCCCATCACTGTTACTACATACGGTTTTGAGTTTTAAAATAGGTAAACCAATACACCTTTTACAAGAATGCAGTTCCTCATTTATGAATTTGCTAAGTCAGAAAAGAAAAGTAATTACTGAAGGTCATAACAAAAGTCTTTTTGATGGAATTGGCAGTTAATTTTATCCTTTGTATTCCAATCTCACTCTTGACCACAAACGCATTTTTCAACATGGTAAATATCTACACAGAATTCACAATTTGAGGCATTATGAATTTACTAAGCATCGTCTGCTCCTTAGGGATTGCACATCATTAAGTATTTTCCAATCATAATATGTTTTGGAAAACCAGAGATCAGTGAATCCTACCTGAACTCACCACGATAAAGCTTCTGTAGTGCTTCAGGAAACGAGTGCGTATATCTCACAGGCAAGCATAAGTGACCCTCTGATCTGGTAGCAAAAAAAGGACAATGAAAATGACAGTACAACTATTAAGATTTGGTACCTTTAAAAAACGAAACAAAACAAAACAAGCATGTCTTTCTGTTACATAAAACAAAGCTACACTTGGACCTTTATGAACCTATACTATTCTTACATAATAGCACATCAGCAACAATACAACGCTTTCAGCTCCTGGGGTGTATGTGTGTGAGACGTAGGACGTTTCTCTCACATTTCCCCTAGAAACTGGCTGTCCATCTAGTAATCCTGCAGGAATATGTAGGTACTAATATAGCTCCTGTCACCATAGTTCTAGGCAAGGAATTCAAGCTTAATAAACCTTGCAAGTTAGAAAGAGAATTTCCTCCATTTACACACAAGTTAGTGATAAGAGACAGGTAAGCAACAGGTTTGCCTAAGATCAAAAGAATCTCCTGTCAAAGCCAGAACACTAAACACTGCTCCCCTTTCCTGAGTGATATTTGATAACTTGAAGGCACTTGTTATTTGAACCCTGCTATTCAGGCTTGATACTGTAGAATATCTATTCACAGCATTTGAAAAGTTTTGGAAGAGAAGTAAGGTATGGAAGGAATTAAAACTTTCGGTCACCACTTTCTTAGCTACTAAGACTAAATTAACTGGTAATATTGAAAACAGAAACCTGAATCTGGAAATCTCAGCAGGTAGAGCCTTGGTGAATTCTGAGTTTTACATGCCATCCATTTGAAGGTTATACCAACCAGTCAGTACTAATACACTGCATGCACCTGCCCAAATCAATCTTATGGCTAGGTGGATGCAACTTGCGTGGAGTTTACAACAGGACAACTAAATGCCATTAACTGGATGAAGAGACTGCATTCTCTGAGATATTACATGGTTTACATGAAGAAACCAGAACAAACTTCTTCATCTGAGCCACTATTGGATTTCCAATAGGATTCGTGTTCTTCATAAATAAACAAAGTTTCTGTGTGTTAAGGCACCACACTTAGCTGCTTCTGTTGAGTCCCTTTTCCCTGTCTCTGTTCTATACTGCCATCTCTAGCCTCAAACTTCTGGTTAGTAATACAAGTTAACTAGCTGCCAGTGCTGTTACCACCCGAATGCGAAAACAGCAGTGGTGTTTAACAGAGTCATGCTTATCCAGTACTACTTAATGTCCTCTCAGATGAGACAGGATAACTCATTGTGGAAACTCTTCCAACGAAACAGGTTCAGTTGATACTTACAATCCACTAAAACAGACATTTACACTGCCAAATGCTACAGGAATGCTTCCTGCATCATGAAAACAGATGCATATTGTGCCTGATATTAAATAAAGCATTACTTTCCCAAATGTGTTTTTACCTTTCAGGATCAGTATTTACTCCAATAACTGGTTTAAATTTATCAAAGACCTTACTGGCTGCCAACAACATTGTACCATCACCTACAGAAAAAGCGAAACAAAAGTTAGTTTCACTTCATATTCTAATATCCTGAACAAAATAGTCTCACATGTACTGTGGCATTACCACTATGCGCTTTTGTATCAACAACTGATCAGTTAAGTTGCATAAAAATAAACTGGGACCACAAAACTACTAACACCTTTCAAAGTAGAGTAGTGACAACCGAATTCAAGATGGCAAATGTGACTGGAAAAATTACAGCTTACCTGACAGCTACACATGCCCAGGGAACTGAATTTGGCAGAAGCAAATTTGAAAAGAGATTTATGGAAATTTCTGTATGTTTATCAGCTGGTAAGAGAAATTCTTTAAGAAAATAAATTTAGAAAGTATTGCTAATCAAAGCCACGGGAGACAGGAAACGATGCCAAATTTTACTGTGAATCACATGAAAACAACAACTTTACTTCTATTTCTGTTGCTCTCTTAGAAGGCACAATTTAAATGTCTTATTTGGCCCCAAACAGGCATGCTAGGAAAAGAAATCTTAGATAACACCTTCAAAGTAGAAATCTTTCAGTGTCATTGGTTTCTTCAGATACTGATATTCTTTCCTGTCTGTTAAACAGAAGGACAACTATAGCCTGCATCAGTCTTTGCACCAAGGTATAAGCTCTGAAAACCTCAGATGATGTATCACTTCCCAGCTGCTTGCCTCATAACCATAACAAATGTTGCTACAGCCAAACTGGCACTTTAATCTCCAGCTTAGAGGAGTTCTTTGACATCTACAGGAGTATATTAGGATGTTTCAGGAATGTACACATATCCCTTTCTACCCATTCCGCATCGTAACCAGTAGCAAAGGGCAAAGTGGACCAGTGGGGAGGAGAGAAAGGTAGAGCAGTCGTCAAGTCTAACTGCCACAGATCACCGAATCACAGAATGATCGGGGTTGGAAGGGACCTCTGGAGATCATCTGGTCCAACTCCCCTCCAAAGGAGGTTCACCTACAGCAGGTTGCACACGATCGCATCCAGGTGGGTTTTGAATGTCTCCAGAGAAGCAGACTGCACAGCCTCTCTGGGCAGCCTGTTCCAGTGCTCTGTCACCCTCAAAGTATAGATGTTCTTCCTCATGTTCAGATGGAACTTCCTGAGTTTCAGTTTATGCCCATTGCCCCTTCACCTGTCGCTGGACGGCACTGAAAAGAGTCTAGCCTCATCCTCTTGACACCTGCCCTTAGGGTATTTATAAGCATTGATGAGATCCCCTCTCAGTCTTCTCTTCTCCAGACTGAACAGACCCAGCTCTCTCAGCCTTTCCTCATAAGGGAGATGCTCCAGTCCCCTCATCATCTTCATTGCCCTCCGCTGGACTCTCTCCAGTAGTTCCTTGTCTTTCTTGAACTGGGGAGCCCAGAACTGTACACAGCAAATGACTGAACATTATGTCAAAGTCCAGCAACACACTGCAGTATTTGCAGCAAATCACAAAAATAACACTGATGAATTGCTGCAATCCAATGTTAAAAAGAAAGAATCAGGTTAGTTGCTCTGTTGGTTCATTTAAAAAGCTCTAATCAGTGGCACAGACTGCTCAGAAGTTGCATACTTTTACCTGTACCTTCCAACTAGATACTCCAGTCACTGCAATTGTGAAAGCAAGAAAGCAAGCTTGAGCTAGGGGAGGAAAAGGTAGTATGTTAGTCACCACCTCACATACCAAAAACCAAAGAGTAGGGTTTAGGGCTATGTATAATCATATGACAGCAAGCATTTTATCCTCTTTAGTTGAAAACTACAGTAAATTCCACTGTTTATAGTGTTTTACACAAGACAATTAAACATTTCCAAAGTGGCCACACACTGGGATTCACTTCTTAGTGCTACAATTTTAGATACTAGAGGTAGAGAGGATGGTCACAACCATTGCATTTTGTCATATTTTCTGACAATTAGATAAGCAATGTTTTCGAAACGTGCCTACCTCCAGATGCTTCACACACTGCAATATTCTTTTGAAAAATGTATCTATGAAAACATAGTGAAACAAATATTTCCCTTCCATAAAGTCGTACCTCCTGCTGATATAACAGCATCTGCCCACCGAACTGTCTCTTCATTATATTCTCGACGTTTAACAAGACGAACTTCTATCCTCTCGTTCCTATAAAGTGCAGAAAAAGCCTGAATATGTCCTATATTGTTCCTTGTCACATGTAATTAAGGACTAATTGCAGAGGTATTTGGCATATAAGCATTTGACGATCACACAAATCCTTTACATCTTTTTCGTTTGTTTTCAAGATAATAACGCAGTCTGCTAGTTAACTGAACTAAGCTACTTCACATTAATGTTGTTTAGGAATGACTGTTCATTTGCATCATCCTGTTTTCAGTATTCCTATTTTATTAGAGTTTGTAACACAAAGCTTCCTTTCATTGTTTTAGACAATCCACAGGTATTTGCACTGTCTCTGAAATTCTCGACATCCATACATTCTTACCGTAAACTGTCTACAACATGCTCCACGTTTTTTGTATGAATGCGGTGCCGCTCCAGCAGACCAGCATAGTTAGATCCCTTCAAGGCAAGCTGTAAGACATAAATTGATTTTGTAGAAGTTAATCACTTACAGTAAGTGCTCTTGAGTAATACAAATAGAAGCTATAAAAAAACATGTATTTTTTTCTCAGTAGAGACACGTGCTTTTACAAGCATTCCATTAATTACATCTCTATACACATACCATTCAGCTTACATTCACTAGTTCATTAAATGACTTACATGGCCACAGCAATCAAGAATCACAGACCTTTTAAGGGCTCTACACAAACATGCAAACAAGTATGCTACACTGACTTCTGTGCCACTTCAGACACTTTGCTTTCCCTGAATCTGCTAAGTAGTTTAGGTAAATCTACACAAAATAGTTACAATAACTATACTCCTGTCATGTGCTAAAAGCACCCAAACAGTTAGCTCATTGCCTTAAGAATTATAACCATTGTGCTATAGAGAAAGAGGACAACAGAAAAAGCAACAGGAATGACAATTAAGAAAACAGGAATCTTTGAAATACCTAGAGCATTAACCTTCAAATTGTATTTGAGCTAAAACGGAAGATTGCCAAGTGCAGGCAAAGGTGACATTTCCCCTGTGTCAAAAAAAGCTTAAGGACACTCTACCTACTACCTTTGACACTGTGCCCTGGATTATAGACCAGATTTTTCAAACCAATTCACATCAGTAAACAGATAAACAATATCTAGTAGTTGCATTCTAGCCTCATTCTTCTTGGAAGCCGGAGAATTTAAATACTTAATCTTGAGACATTCTTTAGACCATGCAAATATATTGCAGTTCATATAGACAGACTCTTATGAGCAAGCAGATGAGACTGCTGGCTGAAAATTAGGGGTTCTGCAACAGGTTTCTGAGTGAGTAATTCAGTCACCATCCGTATGGATTCATTCTTCACCTCACTTGCTGTGCTCATCTGGGGCTGGTACTGCCAAATATGTGTTTGCATGGAGATTAAGCAAGTCGAAGAAAGGGTGAAAAGGATGTTAAGCAAAACTTTATAAATACATTCATAACGAAAGTGATCCTGCTTTGAGCAGCAGGATAGACTAGACCTCCTCCTGCGGCTCCTTCTAGCCCGAACTATTCTACAGTTACACCGTCATTGCTTCCTTTCCCCTGACCAGTTAAAACCAATCTACCAGCACAGAAACAGAACTTCTCCTAGAGTTTGTGAAGAGAAATTAATCTGTGCCAGAAGCTTTGAACAGGCACTTCCAGCAATTTATTCAAGTGCCTTTACTCAAAGTTGCACAGTCTTCCAAGAGAAAGTGGTGCCAGACAGCCACATCTAATCCCATTTCCATAGAGACTCCCACACCACAGAACTCCACAGCGAAGGGGAGGGGACTGGCAGGATGTGACTATCAGAGTTAACTGTAATCCAATACCTAACAAATGTGATCTTTCTTCATCTGACACTCGCTGATGTCAAGCAATCCAACAACGACCTAAGCACGAACCAGACTCGGTGTGGAAGAAACTACAGAAAATAATGGAATTGGCCACTCTGGAACTGCATCGCTGTCCTGCTCAGTGTGTTTACAGTCAGCACTAACTTGCAAGAACAAAATCTTCAAGTAGTCTTACAGCTGGGATCAGGAAACCACCCCCAACAGAGGGGCTCCTAGACTTTGCCTGGATGCCACCAACAGCACTACAGGCAGACAGCGGCAGTAGCTGCCAGCTGTGCTTGGTCGCACACACAGATAAGCATGTGAGTGATCAGAAAACATCCAGGCAAGGCTTTCAGGTCGTTTTTGCAAAGCCTGTTAGTACTGGTTTACTGAGGTCCGGGGTGTTATGTCCCATCAATTGCCTCACACACTAAACCCCTTTGTTTCTACCCCCCAGCTACAATGCTTGTGCACTCCCGTACATCTCTTGCTCCTCCAGAGCCCATGGTGCTGCACTGGGAACTTGAACGGTGCCACTGTGCTGATGGTGGGAGGGAAAGATTACGCAAGGCTATGGCCAGCTACAGCACTGCCCATTGCTGGGTCTGCTGTCAGCCTCTCATGATCCATCTGGAGCAGAAAGAAGAAAGTGGAAAGGAGGAAAGAAGGTGGTATTCACCTCCCACAGACAACATCTGCCGCTGAGCACCACAGGTCCAATTTGCTAGAACAGGGATTTCCAATTGCACTTTTGAAGCACAAATTGACCTTGCTTTACCACCAGAACAGAGCAAGAAATTCACAGCAAATAACCTCAAAAAAAAATCAGCTATGTTACTAATATCAGGGTTGCCATTCATGCTTCCTCTAGAAATATCTGCAGTGAATGAGACATGAGCACCTGACAAGCAGGCTGCTCTTGCAGCGTACCTTTTTCAGGTTGCTATTTCCACAGGCTATTACTTGAACACACAAAAGAAACTGCAAACTTCCATCGTGCAATTTCATGTACCTCGTTTATTTGGCTAATTTGTCAGCATGCTATCTTTCAACTTGGTCGAAGAGAGCTTTTATCTCAAGAACAATGACAGTGTAATAAACCTCCGTATGATCATTTGCAGGTTTTTGAGCCACCAACATCAGTGGTGAGCCTACAGTTAACATTTCATTGGCATTACTAGCAAGCAGAGGTACAGGTAGTGTCATTGCTGTGGAAGAGTCTGTTCTGTAACTTACATTTGCCTTAGGTGTGTTAAATTATTTCATCAACAGCTTCAGAAAGCAGAAGAGGATGCTCAGCAAATAAGCTACCAGTACCCTGATGAACTGGCTGAATGATTTCCACGGATACTTCTACTTTTGCTAAGGGCAGCACCACAGAATAGGTATCTAATGTATTGAGGTCTCCTCTTTGAATTTCACTCTACAACAAGTAAGCAGGTATCACTAAGCAACAAGATAAACGAAAAGTTAAGGTCTTGAGTTTAAATGGCTAAGCTACATCTACGGAGTTAATGAATCGTCCTAATTTGCAAAAAGCTTCAGAGATTAAAGCAGTCTGCTCAACCCTAGCATCATCCCTCTAGCTCAGAGACAAATAACTCACAAGTTCATTCATCTAAGAACTGACAAAGGGACAGCCTGCCTGAACCTAACCACACTTGAGTGTATGAAATAGGAACGCTAATGATCAGCTGCATTTCATGTTACTGCTCCAAAGAACCAGAGAACTGCCTACAGCCCTTGTGGTCAGAGGCCACAGGATCTGAGAGTGGCTGAGGTGGGCAGGGACCTCTGGAGGGGATCTGGTTCAACCTCCCTGCTCACGGAAGGACACCTGGAGCCGCCTGCCCAGGACCATGTCCAGATGGCTTTAGATCTTCACAGATGGAGCCTCCACCACCCCTCTGGGCAACCTGTCCCTGTGCTCAGTCACCCTCACAGTGAAAAAAGTGTCTCCCAATGTTCAGATAGACCTTCCTGTATTTCAGTTTGTGCCCAGTGCCTCTGGTCCTGCCTCATATCCAGGACCTGAATGCCATACTGAAACTATTACAAACGCTGCTTCTTAATACAGCTCTGCACTGAGGATAAAGACGAAGACAAACTGAGACAACCACCTCCTTTTTACTTTAAAAGAATGGAAGGCAAAGATCAGACAGTCCAGTTGTTGTGTGCACGACCACCTCCTCAAAGACCCTGAGAGGAATTAGTGACGTACAGAAAACCCCCAACTGCAGGACAGCCTGGCTCCCGAGCCCACTGATCAGACAGGCCCACAAACCCATGCCAGGCTTGGGTCTTTCCAACCAATCCCTCAATAAGGCCTGCAGGTTTTAGCTTCTGCAGGAAGACAACTTGCAAATTCTTCTTCCTTCAGAGGAAGCTCTGATTTATGGTTGTCGCGGTTGTCCTTCTAAAAGGAAAGGGCGTGACAGGCCACTCTCCACTTTCAACGTCGGAGAGCAAGTCTGACAGTCTTACAGAGCAGATACCTTTATACCAAATATTGATATTCTTGGCTAAAATGTGAAAAAACAACTACTATGACAGACCCATGTTGAGTTTATTCGGTATTTCAAGCTGTACGGAGTAGCAATTTGATCTGTGTATCAAGCCTACCTGAAGAAAAGTGGAGTGATACCAAACCCCTGATAATATTTATGTAAGTAACTTTGTATAAGGTAGTTTCTTCAGGTTTTGTGTTTGAAAATCCTCACTAAGACTTAAATGAAGTAAAACAACAGAGCTCTGATGTTTTACAGGAAAAAGTTCTCAATCAAAGTAATCCTTCTACTTCATTTTACTACGAATGTTTTTATGAAAAATCACTTCCTTCCATGGAAGAGGCAGCTAAGTTTGGCCCATGAAACTGAAGAAAACCTTATAGAATTGAAAAAAATCTAAACTAAGTGTCATGGAGTAATAGTGTATACTCCTGCAAAACTTACCCATGCTAACACAGAAAACCTGAAAAATTACAATGAACATTAGGAAGCCTGCCAGTACAGTCAGTACAAGGACTATGCTGCAAAACACAAAACATTGAAACTCAGCGATATTCTTCCAGAAATCGCCGCACTGCAGACTGACTTTCTAGACATGGGCTCTCTTCTTTGCAGAGAGAAAATTAGAAAGGTAAAAG
>NW_009595020.1:0-3525 GCF_000690535.1 Cariama cristata
AAAAAAAGCAAAGCCAGCCGACAACGACAGCAGCAGCAGCAGCATAATTGCATCACTGTAATAGTATCGGCGCTGAGCGCGAGCCAGGCTAGTAAAATTGTCCAGAAAATGAGCTGTACTAAAGTGCCTCCAGTTAGCAGCACCTGCACGCCTTCTCCGGGTGCTTGAGGCTATTTGTATTTTTAGAAGTCTCTCTTAATTATAGAGGAAAGAGTTTTAGACCGAAAATGGTGTGTATTTAGCAGCATTCGTTCCCAGACAGTTTCGCAGCGAATATGAGCACCAGATCACTAAAACGGGGTTTTTCTCCCCCCTCCCTGCACTTCTGATTTTGAACCACCTGTTTTGCAGTGGTGTCAGCAAACGAGGGCTGGATAATTTTTTTTTTTTTTTTCCTTTCCCGTTCTTCGAAAGCGTGGTGATGACTTTGCATGGGGAATCGATCCCGTTGCCTTCCCATGGCCCCCCTCTGCACCCCAAATCCACCCCAATCTCAAAAGGGCCGTGAGACCTCCCTGCTCCCAGCCTGGGGGTGACACCGGTGGGGGACAAGGGACTCGCGTGCTGGTGCCGGGTCTGCCGCGGGCACCAAAGAGCCGGGGATGTTTTACAGCTCACTGCGAAAAAAAACCCCAAACCCTGCAACAACTCATTTTGCTTCTATAAAGCTTTTTCCCCTCATCCCCTTCTCCGCAAAACTTTCCGGGGCCTTTTGTTCTGAACAGCAGGTGAAATTCCCTTTGTTTGAGCACAAAGCGATGAAGCCACCAGAAAATAATGAAAACAAGACTGGGGAAAAAAAAAAAAAATTAAAAAATCCTCGTCTGCTCCTTTCAGGCCTGGAATAACAGCGAGCGTTCCCATCCGTGCTGGATAGGCTTAATAAAGCACCGGTTTTGCTGGGGAAGGCACCTTAAAGGCCACTTTATTTCTCGCCTCTGATCTATGACACACTTTGAAATCCTGTATTCCCTCTGCTGCTCTTTACCCAAAAGAGTTGCTTTGCCTATGAAGTCAAGGTAGAATTTTTCTAAGCCCTGAAATGACCCCAGGGGATATGGGGAGTCCCCCGGGACAAGCCGGGACGGGATGGCGGTGATGCCCCCCGGCCATACGGCACGGTGCCGTGGTCCTCCGCGATGCTCCGGGCATGGCCGCAGCTCGCTGTGGGTCCCCCCCTCTCCCCGCCCGCTTGGCCGAGGCTGCAGGGGTGGCTTTGCCGGCAGCACGGTGGGAACCGTTCCCCGCTGCGGATAAACTTTGGAGGAGCTGTCGGAGGAATGGCACGGCGAGCTTAAACCTGGTATTTTCTCCCCAACTGGTGTCAGGTTTTAGGGTGTAAATGTGCTTGAGAGGCACGGGAGCCTCACGCAACCTCTGTGCCGGGAGAAAGGAGGACGGGTTGGCAGTTTGGAGGATGCTCTCTCTAGAAAGAGCGGGAGCGCCGTCACTATGAAGGATTGTTGGAGGGACGGATCTGTCCCCCTCTCCCGTTGCCGCTCGGGTGCATGGCGCACGGAGCGGGCACCTTATGTAAGCAGCGATGGCAGTGCCGTGCCCTGGCCGTGATGTGCCGTCCTTCTCCGCCACTGCCAGGCCCTGCATGGCCTCGACCACCTCCCTTAGCCCCCATTTTGGGCATCCCCTCTGGGTGCAGATGCTGTTATATCACGGAGGGGGGGGTATCACAATCCCCCCCCCCATTTGCGGGGGTCAGGGTGGTGAACGGCTCCAAGCCCAGGAGTTTGTCCATGGTTTCTGCAGAGTTCATGGTTGCATCTTTCGCTGCGCTGACTGTGGGGACCCCAGCCCCAGAGAGGGGGCACCTAGGCTCAGGCCCCTTTCTAGGCTCTTCTGCACCCCTTGGCTAAGGTCCAGCCCGGTTTGGGTTTGAGAACCAAGGGGCAAGGGCTGGCTCTTGTGGATGAGAAGGGAGAAACCAGCCCAGCTGGTACCTGTTCCTCATGCTGCTGACTCGCTGCGGGAGCTGGGAATTGTCCTCCAAGTGTGGGGACACCAGCTGGCGAAGGACTTGTGTCCCTGTCCCAGATCATGAGCCTGTCCCTCCATCCCCTCTGTGGGTCCCCAGGTGAACCCATGCCCACCCATCTGGCTACCCTGCACCCAGCATGCCTGAAATGGAGGAAAGGAGAGAAAAAAAATGAGCATTAAGGGGCTCAGAGAGCCTCTGTGCCCTGGGGAGCACAGCCACGCTGTCCTGACCCCACTCCAGCTGCTGAGTTGGGATGGGAGGGAGAAAGGTGGGAGTGAGGTGGCTGGGGGGGGGTCCCAGTGCTGCTCCCCACAGCTCTGGGTGACTGTCCCTCTTTCACCATTCCTCGCTCATTCCTAGCTTGTTCCTTTGCTCCAGCTCGGACCTTCAGTCCCAGCTCGACCCTTTGGTCCCAGCTCGACCCCAGTTCCCAGCTCACTCCCTCCTTCTCAGCTTGCAGCGAGGCAGGACTGCCGGTGGGCGATGGTTTTTTTGCAAAGCTCTTTCAGATTCCCCCGTTGGACTTTTGAAGCATCTGGTATCACTATCTCAGCGTCATTATGAATTAATTAACATTAATTCCCTGTTCTGGTATCTCCTATTGCTGGGAGCCTTAGCTTGGGCTTTTTTTTTTTTTTTCCCCCCACTCCCAAACAGAAATAGCCAGCTCCAGACTATGCCTGGCAGAAAGCCAGAGAGAAGCCACGTGGTTGGGGGGCCATGGACTCCCCATCCCTGTCCCTGTCCCGTACCATGGCAGGGGATGCTGCCAGGTCCCTGCCACTCCGTTAGCCAGGGTAAGGGCTTGGTCCTGGGGCAGCCCCGGTGCTGCCAGCGCTGCCTGCCTGCTCGCCGTGCCGCCGGCACAGGGCACAGGTGCTTTGCGGATCGGTGATGCCGGCTGTGCCATCCTTCACCTCCGCTTCCCCGCAGGGCTGCAGGATCCCCTCTTTAGCTCTGGGAAGGCCTGATCCTGGCTCCCCAGCCTGTGCTGGAGCCACCAGGGATGCTCTCCTCAGGGATGCTGTCCCAGGGATGCTGATGCCAAGGATGCTGTTCCCAGGAATGCTGACCCCAAGGAGGCTGATCACAGGGACGCTGTCCCAGGGATGCTAATGCCAAGGATGCTGAGCCCAGGGTTGCTGATCCCAGGAAAACTGTCCCCAGGGATGCTGCCCCTTTAGAGACGCGGGGATAGGGATACAGACATAGCAGGCTGGGAGAGAGGCCGGGATCCTTTGCCCCAGCTGCGTTCATCCTGCTCAGTGAGTGACCCCGAGGGAGGCACAAGCCAGGGGTCACACCCTGGCCACTCGGCTCCGTCCCTGAGCCGGCTCAGCTGTGGGGGTCTCACCCATCTGCCTCGCCTGCGTGGGTGAACCCCCATAAAGTCGTGGCTGAGGGCTTCGGAAGGACTCAGTGGGACGTGGGTGCAGTACCCGTTGTCTCCTAGCCCCATCCCACCCCATCGCCTGCCCCACTCCCTGCCCCATAGCAACACAACCCTCCTGCTCACCTATATCCCCCCACTT
>NW_009595020.1:3737-4517 GCF_000690535.1 Cariama cristata
TCGCCCGCGTCGTGCTGTCGTGTGTGCTCACCGGCCGCTGCCACCGGCAGAGCTGCAACGCGGAGCCCATCTCCCTGGATATTTGCTTTTTGGGGAGAGAAGGAAGGGAGGGGAGGACTTGGGGGGCAGGCAAGCCCCAGGGAGTAGCCAGAACCTGGAGGGGGTGGTTGGCAGGGCTGGCACGGCACAAAGGCCGGGGCATCTGCCCCCAGCCCCATCTGTCCGGTGACCTTGGGAGGCAAAATCCGCCCTGGGTGGCAGCACCCTGCTGAAGGAAGGGCTGGGGAGGGGGAGAGCGGAGAGACTCCTGCCTCGGTCCTGAGCGAGGGGGCAGGTTAGAGATCCTGCTGGCATCCTCTGCCAGCCACCCTCCCATCTCTATCCTTCTTGAAGAGCATAGCCCCACTGTGCAGGTGGGGAAACTGAGGCAGGAGGCTGTGACTTCCCATGGGGAGCAGGTACCAGGGTCCCTGTGGATGGGAAGGAGGAAATGCGACATTACCAGCTTCTTGGATACCCTCGGGCTGGAGGTGCCGTGGTCCAGCCTGAGCTCTGCCCCCAGAGCCGGTGTCCCCGCTTGGGGCTGGCATGTGGGTGCAGGGACCTGCTGGTGCTTGGTGCAGCATCCTTGCAGGGAGGTGCAGCTCTGGAGCTTGTTGCATGTGCCATGACCTGGTGACATGGGGCAGGGGGGGACAGCACCCTTCCTGTCCCCAGCTCATGTCCCCGGGGAGGCACAGGGTGCCAGAGTGGGGAGCATGGGGGAGAGCCCTCGCTGCC
>NW_009595020.1:4791-5406 GCF_000690535.1 Cariama cristata
GTCACGCAGGTCTGTGGGGACTTGGTGGGTCTCTGTCCCACCCCGAGGGTGCGGGGTCACCCAGTGCCACCAGCAGCTGGGCTGCACCTCCATGGTGCCTCATGCCCAGTGCCGAGGTGACCTCAGTGGGGACAGATGCCACCACCCATGGGTGCCACCCACCCACAGGGACACCTTGCAGGGCAGTGCCCACATCACTGCAGCACTGCGGGAAAACTCGGTATGATCCTAGTGCGAAAAGTGTGGTGTCATCCACCAGTGAGAGCCAGGACTCCCCGCAGGGACCGAGTCCCTGAGACCCCCCACCCTCCCTCTCCTGCTTGACCCCTCGTTCCCAGGCTCGGCTGGCATTTCTCCCCGGACTCGGTGGGATGGAGCCCAGCCACCCCCCAGCACGGTGCTGAGCTCGCTGCCCTCCCCAAGCACCCCGGCCAGCCCCGGTGCCGGCGGTGCTCGGCACAGGGACCCCGCACCATGGAGCCAGGGGGATCCAAGGACGCCAGTGAGCTCATCCCTCCCACCCGGGCTGGGAAAATCATCGCATTGTGCTCGCTGCAAGAGGGCTCAAAGGCCTTTGGTTCCCTTTTAGGATACGGCTGGAAAGGAGCCACTGAA
>NW_009595020.1:5633-6823 GCF_000690535.1 Cariama cristata
GGGTCGGGTGCTGCTCTGGCTCCTGCTGCCTTTCGTCTCAGCAGCAGTGCAGGGGAGGCCTGGCACTGCCAATCCCCCCTGGGGGGGCCCAGGGCACCCGGCACGGTGGAGTCCTGCTCCCCAGCCTTGGAAGCCGCAGGGCTGGATCTGGTGGCATGGTTCTCAGCTGGGCTGAGAACGCCCTCCAACTCATTACACCCGGGGGCCAGCTAATCTCCATCTGACAGCGAGTCATCCTTCCTACCGCGCTGAAGGCTGTAATGACAAAGTACTTAAAGGGGCTGATGAATTAAGTGCATCTTATAAATACATCAGATATTAAAATTCCCGTATAATTACAGTGCAACGGATTATGTGCGGTGCTGAAGGGGAAGCAATTCAGCGAAGCAAAGGAATTACAATTCTAGAGGAGAGCCTAGCGAAGCGTAATCACACACAGCTCCGCTCGAACGGTGGTGTAAAGTGAGGGGCTGGTTTGGAGCTGCAGTGGGAGTGATGCTGAATGGCATCGGGGCTCTGCGGGCACCGAGAGCTCGTTCGGGATGCAGCAAGGCTTAGGGAGAGCGAGTGGCACCTGAAGAGTTTTGTGGAGGGGACAGAGGGAGAGGGCTTTACTCTGCTTCATCCCTTCTTCTCCCAGAGAGGAGAGCACCCTGTTCCCCACGGGCTGCCTCCGGGCAGCTGGGGCTGGGGGCTTTGTCTGTCGTTTGCTCCAGCACCCCGCTGCTCTCAGCGCTCCCCTGTGCACACACGTACACTCGTGTGTGATACAGCAGTCAGGGCTTGAGCAGAGCAGAGATGAAAGAATCCCTTTCCTCTCCTCTCCCTTTCCTCTCCCTTTCCTTTCCTTTCCTTTCCTTTCCTTTCCTTTCCTTTCCTTTCCTTTCCTTTCCTTTCCTTTCCTTTCCTTTCCTTTCCTTTCCTTTCCTTTCCTTTCCTTTCCTTTCCTTTCCTTTCCTTTCCTTTCCTTTCCTTTCCTTTCCTTTCCTTTCCTTTCCTTTCCTTTCCTTTCCTTTCCTTTCCTTTCCTTTCCTTTCCTTTCCTTTCCTTTCCTTTCCTTTCCTTTCCTTTCCTTTCCTTTCCTTTCCTTTCCTTTCCTTTCCTTTCCTTTCCTTTCCTTTCCTTTCCTTTCCTTTCCTTTCCTTTCCTTTCCTTTCCTTTCCTTTCCTTTCCTTTCCTTTCCTTTCCTT